>NW_007578077.1:137356-175717 GCF_000690725.1 Stegastes partitus
CATTTTCCTGTAAAATGCCCTCACCTGTTCAGCCGCTGATTCTCCTCTCAGATGGGAGGATTCAGTCTTTGGCACATAAGTTTATTATTACCGTGGTGCTTGAACACATGCAGCTGTGGTGTTTTGACTGAAGTTACCAACAAGAAATAGACACAAGGAGCGACTCTTCAGTAAGGCTGTAATAAAGAGGCTCAGAACCTCAGCTGACCTACTGACCTACTTGGAAGGATGTTTGAGCCGACACTTTCTAAGTTCTAAGACTGGATACGCTTCCATCAACCATGTCTCTTAGACACTATAGACCATTCATTTGTTGTGCTGATTTCCTTGAGGTGACATAAGTAACATATATACATAACCTTTGCCTGGAAGATGGAGAAGGTTTTCTAAGTGAATAAGGTCTTCTTTTACGAACCACGCAAAGCTGCAGGGAGGTGGTCGGGACAAACACTGGAGAACATTGTAGTGCTCAAAACATGTTGACTTGCTGAATGCAGATGTACATCTGAAGATTTTGATTTAGTTGTTACAGGCGTTGTACAAGCTTGTACATTCTGGGTTAACGGAAAATTAACTTTAAGTCAGGGGTGTCCAATCCTGGTCCTGGAGGGCCACAGTCCTGCATGTTTTAGATGTTTCCATCTTCCAACACACCTGATTCAAATGATCAGGATCGTCATTAGGCTTCTGCAGAGCTTGATGATGAGCTGATCATGCTAAAACATGCAGGACTGTGGCCTTCAAGGACCAGAATTGGACAACCCTGCTTTAAGTATATGTCCACTTATGTGGAAGAAAGGTTGTTAATGTTATGAGCTACACCTGTGATGGCACAGCTTCTTATTTAATTGTTGCACATGCCTGATTAATATAGACACATGTAGCTCTGCAATGCAGACAAATATTTTTATAATAATAATAATAATAATACTTGGATGTACCAAGACTTAAGATGCTTTCCAAAGTAGGTAAATGCTAAATTCCTTTTGCACTTAACTAAGATGTGGCAGCTCCAAGACTTCAGCCTGTTTACATCATGCTTCCATTGGACTGCCCTTACATGCTTTCTTTTCAAAGATGTTGGTCAGTACAGTACAACTTTTAGGTTTTAATAGGCTGTAGTTAAGCTTGGCAAAACTAAAACAACAATGCCACATCAGTAAAAATGTAAAACTTCACCTATTGTTATTATTATTCATTATATAATCACATTTTTGGGGGTATTTTTGATATGACTATTGCTTGATACTTACTAGCATCCTTCTGGCTAACCACTATTAGTTTTTCATTTCCAGGAGCAAAGAACAACTTTAGGATTCCTATAAACATAGATGTTGGTTCATTTGGTACTTTTGTTAAGGTATGGAGGAGTTATAGCAATATATAAGCAATATATAAGTTGATTTTAGGAATAAGACTGAACCACACAGTGAATTTTGAAACGATCCATCCATTATACACCACTTATTCCTCACTAGGGTCATGGGGGGCTGGAGTCTATCCCAGCTGACTCAGGGTGAAGGCAGGTTCACCTGGACAGGTCACCAGTCTATCACAGGGCTACACTTAGAGACAGACAACCAAGCACACTTACATTCACACCTACGGACAATTTAGAATCACCAGTTAACCTCAACATGTTTTTGGACCGTGTGAGAGGAAGCTGGAGAACCCGGAAAGAACCCACGCTGCACGGGGAGAACATGGAGACTCTATGCAGAAAGATCCCAGGTGTCCTCACCAGGATCCGAAACAGCGACCTTTTTGCTGTGAGGCAACAGTGCTAACCACCGATCTACCTTGCAGCCCTATTTTGAAACAATAGCTTTTTCAAAATTAGCTGAGAATTGAGGCTAACAAAGAGCTAATTTTATGATCTCTCTGAACTAGTTTGTGAGATGCTTGTCGTTGTTCTGAGTGCTTCAATGGAAGACAGTGAAAATCCAGCCATCAGAAAACTGTAGTGTTTTAAATTTTGACATAATGATACATAACAGATATTCACAGTGTTGCATTCACATGAAAGGATGCTGTGTAATGAGAGAAGAACATGTCCTGACTCCATCACAGTGAGGAGAGGAAAATCGGGTTGTTGTTGTTCTTTTTTTTTTACCTTGTTAGTATCTCAATAGCATGTAGAGTTACATCCAAGACATTTCAAAGCATGAAGGGATTATTTTCATGGTAAAATTCTGGGGCTTGAATGTCATATCATTAGTTTTGGAAAGTTTCAAGGTCGGGCACAAACCCTTATCTGTCGACAGAGAGGCATAGAAGGAAGCAGGGTTCTGGAATTATTCAATGTTCCAGTAAAAAGTTTGTTCTTTTTCCACATTGTACACAGTTTTTTTCTTTGTTGTAAATGCAATTAGTAGAACTTTAAAAGTTCTGCAGCATTCAGAACTTCTTCTGTTAAAAAGTAAAGAGGCATGAAATGTGGGCGACATTTCTAAGGTTAGGTTCTATCCTCTCTAATCATATAAAGTCAACCTCAGGGTCCTAAATACCATTTATTCATTCCAGCTTTTCTATTGCATTTACAAATTAGCGTCTATACATTTCTGGGACTTACCCATCTGGAAATAAAGAAAATGGAGTTAAGCAACACGAGGAACAACCTTGCTATCGCCTCAAAGACCTTCGACTCTTTCCAACCCCACAAATGACAGGCATTTTCTATTTCAGAAAACTAGGTCACTCGGCTTTGTGAGCCAAGTTTTCTGGTTTGGACGTGCAGTTCAAAATGTCAGCTTGCAAACGCTGCAGCGCTATCATGAGATCAGAGCAGCTAGCATGTCGTCACAGTCCACAATATTACCTTGTAGTTCAACATGCACAACCTCGACTGATATAAATAATAAATAATAAAGATAATTATATTAAAGATTCCATTTGGACAGCTCATGTCAGTGCACAGAGCATATATGAAGGGACTACCAGTCAGTATTATTAATTAATCATTGATATTGCTTATACTTACCTTTTGACAGAAATTAAACCCGATTACTGCCAGTGTTTATTAGGTATTCATAATCGTCATCAGCTGACGGAGACACACTCTCATGTGAGACGCTTTACTGAGTTTCTGTGGAGTGATTCAGAACATGAGACAACTCGTGTCACGAAGCACCAAAACTTAAAAGGAGGAGCGCTCCACCCAGACATGGCTATTTCTGAACTCAGAGGGTGCTGTAATAGTTTCAGGTGTATTCTTCTGAGTTGTTCATCCACAAATGTCATCAAGGATCTTCAGTAAAACACAGATTCTGACTGTTTTGCAGCATGATCAGTGCAGAGACTCAATGGTAATTTCTTAAATTATGCAAAACATTCCCTGTAATGCATTTATTTCCCTTTTATGACACGTTTGTTTCATTGTGTCCTACAGGGATCACAAACTGGGGAGGATTTGTTTTGGCACATCTAGCGTTGATGTGACATTTTTAACATTATATACGTAAAGACCTTTTACATGGTTCTGAGTTTCTAACATTTGCTGAGTTTAAACGCCTGAACTCAGGCTTGTTAGCGGCGGCAGCTAGTCAAAGGTGGAATATGATGTTCTATTCTAAAACCTTTTTGTTGTAAAATTCAGTGATTATGTCCCTACGGTCCACAAGGTGTTTATACACAATCCTGACTCTGTAAATAGGAAGTAAAGTGGCTAAATCTGAGACATGCTAACTTTCTAAATATGCTAACTAGCTAAATATCGACAGTCTTTTAATATCAACTCGTTTTAACCTTTCATGACCAGACTGGATATGTATTGTAGATTAGACATAACTCAATTCTTTCTGGCTAAGAAGAACATTTGGACAGTTTCTTTACCATTTTTGTGTTTAGGGTTTCTCATTACAAACAGGCTATCTGTGCTTTAGCCGCATATATCCGCAATGTGAGTTGTGGATATCTGCAACTAAATTAAGATCAGTATTAATTCCACTTTCAGATATTTACAGACTAATCATCAGGCGTCATAACTCTGTTCTTTACTTCGCCTCAATTCAAAATATCTACATTGTTATTTTTAAATACTTTAAACCAACGTTAAACTACTGATAATGTTGTGTTGTGATGTTGTGAGCACCTTGAACTCGAATAATGACAAAATGATGTTGTTAGATATATCAAACTGGAATTTTGTCTTATTATAATGCAATTACAAACATCTTAAATTGGAGATTTGAATGTCCACCACAAGTCTCCAATGAACAAAGCTCTCATCAAAAAGTCCATGCTGATGACCTCTTCCTATTTCACAGCATTTTCTAACCATCTCATCCTCCACAGCAGCTGCCAGTACATCTGCTAACTTAAGTTCAAATGCTTTGCTGGAACAATTTCCACTGACAATCCTCACATGAGCAGCCTCATGCACAACAATCCAGATTTGTCGTAATAACATTTGAGATATCTGCTGCTGTTTCTCTGACCGGTCTAAACTGAATTACAGATATCTCGAGCTGTTGGTTTTACTCGTCAAAATGATGGTATAAAGATCTTGAAATAAAGATTCTGACTAGTCATCGCGTAATAGTTGCAATGATGTTGATGTTTATTTTAATTCAAGCTCGTCAAACTCAGCTATAAGTGTGAACACCACTTGCCAAATTGTCCAGAATCCTACTTTAATTAAGGACCCCTAAGAAGAAAGGTCACTGAAACATGCAAAAGGTCATTGTGTGATGCAAAACTAATTATGAAACAGAAACAGTTTACTTTTACTACGTGCCTGGTCGTCACTAAAAATAGTTTTAAAGCTGAATTTGGTTCATCTGTGTGTACGGACGTGGTTTCTGTCCTCCACACCCACCATTAGCTCCGTACCCATTAGCTCCTCTCTCAGCAGCTCATTAGTTGACTGGAAATGTACTGACTGGTGGTACCTTATCATTTACTTTAACACTATTGGATGATCTCGTTTTGCGGAGCTTCGTGTTGGTGCCTCAACGCCCAACTGTTGATATATGCTCATATCACATATTTATCATTTACTATGAAGGAGTTTATTATTTCAGCAGGAAAATAAGAAGCCTGTGTTTATGCATTTAATTGAAGATGCATTGTTTCCTTAATTCTGTTGTGTGCCCACTGCTGTCACTGTAAACTGTTTATCCAGGAAGGTCAGGAAGGAGAACTGTAAGTCATTTAATTGTACATCCCATAGGAAATGATGTGTGTCCAAGCCAAACGCCTCAGAGGGGAAAAACTGTAGGCGGATATTGTCAAACTAACACCAGCTTCCTCTTCCTCCTCTACAGGATCAGGAAGTAGCAGAGAACAGTAGAACAACGTAGCTCCCATGTACATATGTGGATTTGTTCAGCTTGTTATTTGAATGATGTTTATTTTCTTAGTTTAGTTTTACTACTAAATAGCACATAATGCAGATGACATGTAAAACGTTTAAGGCAGTTACTCAGTGAAAGTATGCAAGATAAAGAAAAAACATTTAAAGCTATTTAGATTACTAATATTACTTTTGTAAATGTGTTACAGGCAGATGTAAATTATTAGTGGATGGATTAAAATTCAACAGGGTTTCGTAATCCCATGTGGGATGTGGGATGTTAAGAACTCCCCAAATTTATATCACAACTTTACAAATGGGGCCTGATAGTTCATTCTTTGGAAAATTCCTCTGGCACAGACAGAATCATGTGCTGGTATTTGCGGGTTTGTCCGGAGCAAACAGACGAACAACTAGGATTTGTGACGCAGAAATATCCCGCGAGTGGATGCACAAAGAAAGGAGTGCTGCAGAAAAACGAGAGCAGCACCCACATGGTGAGGCTGACAGGTGAGCTGTGAGCATCAGAAAAAGCAGAAAAACAGAAACACAGTGGAGACATCGGACAGATTATTGGCTGTCGCTGATGAGTAGAAACAGAAAAACCAAACAACGTGTACTCCCACATCGTTGTTGTATTTCTACAGCTAATGATTATTTTCATTATCTGATAATCTCTTAATAGTTTTTTGATTAATGGGTTATTTATTTGATCTATAGAATGTCAGAAAACATAGAAAAACGTTGGACCCAGTTTCCTGGAATCCAGGTTACATCATTCTACAGTACAGTAGGAATTATGGGAGTTTCCACCAAGAACCAGACTTAAACAAGTGATTAAGTCGCTGCCGGCATCAAATTCAAAACCCTGACACTTGCTCACAAAACCACAACAGGAACAGCTCCCTCCTGCCTCTCATTCAGGTCTACTCTCCCTCCCGCTCACAACGCTCGACCAACAAAAGCCCCCTGATACAACCACCACAACAGGGCCGAGGTCGATAGCTGGACTCTTCTCCTCTGTGGTTCCCCGGCGGTGGAACGAGTTACCAAACTTTGTTCAATCTGTTGATTACATCTCAGTCTTTAAGAAAAGACTAAAGACCAGCTCTTCACTGAACACCTTTGCATTTGACAGCCTGAAAACAAAACAAAAAAAAAACATCCTATTACCTTCCACACAACCTGCTATTGGCATCAATGCCCTATCACACTTGAACTTGTTCTGTGGAACTTATCCAGATTGTTTTCTCCTGACCAGATCCTTGCTTGTGTTGTATCTGCTCTCAGATCGCTTTGAATAAAAGCATCTGTTAAATGAAATTGTAGAATTGTAGATTAGATCCTGAATCAGCCAGTCTTTTAAGCTCTGTTGTCCATCCATCCATCCATCATCTATACATCTCTTAATCCTCACCAGGGTCGTGGGGGGCTGGAGTTTATCCCAGCTGACTCAGGGTGAAGGCAGGTTCACCTGGACAGGTCACCAGTCTATCACAGGGCTACACTTAGAGACAGACAACCAAGCACACTCACATTCACACCTACAGACAATTTAGAATCACCAATTAACCTCAACATGTTTTTGGACTGTGGGAGGAAGCCGGAGAACCCGGAGAGAACCCACGCTGCACGGGGAGAACATGGAGACTCCATGGTGCCCCCACCGGGATGCGAACCGGCGACCTTCTTGCTACGAGGCAACAGTGCTAACCAGCTGCGCCATCCTGCAGCCCACAATGAAAAGCACCCACCCAAAAACACTCCACTGCAAATAAAAGTCCTTCATTCAAAACCATAGTTATGTAAAAGTAGGTAAGTATTATCAGGCATTAACTGTGATCAAGTGTTCCCCGCCCATGGTTTTACGATTTCATAAACATATAATTTTATTTATTTGTTGATACTTGTTGTATCTGAAAAAATCAAGTTCACCAAATTTGAATATTTTATACATTCTGCTGCTGTGACTTACTTTTGCGATCTTTTCACTTTCACTCGGTATCTTAGGCTGAACTCTATACAAATGATTTCTTGATTAATAGTCACTGTTTAAAGCTTCCTTGATGACCGCCTCCAGTGAAAATAAAGCTGTCTACTTTGTTATAATGTGATGTAGTCAATCATAAATGTTGGAACATTTATATTTATGTTGCTGTTTACAGAAGTCTGATCTGTTTGGTGACGTCAAAATACGTTTCCACCATGTCAAGTGTTTAATTACAGAGATATTTGTGTTTCACAGGCTCACAGCAGTATATTTGCAGCAGTGATGCCCAGTCAGTAGCAATGAAAACACTTTTTATTGTTTTATTGTTAGTTGCTGTACTCAGGTGAGTTGTAATTATACCAATAAATAACTGTAAAAATAACATCCAAAGTGTCACAGAAGTGCACTATGTTTCTAAAATACGGTTAAGAACTGTAAGGTGGGTTTTTTGCATCCAAAAACAAGAATGACAACTAACAACAGAGTGCTTTAAAAACTGACAAAGTGAATAAACAAAATGTGTTTTTCATGCAACACAACCTAAAGCACTATTTATTCAAGTCACTTGAGTTCGGCGGCTCAGAATATCATCAATAACTTCACATCGATGACCTGAGATAGTCCATTTATACCTGTTTACATCACCTTCAATCATTTTTTCATGGTTTCTAAAATACATTTAATAGACTACAACTTGTCAAACATTGCTGTCTCTGACTAAACATAAACCCAAACCATAACAATATAACCTGCCTTATCTTTTGTCTAGTCATTGTTCTTTACATCCTTTTAAATGATTTCTGTTCTTCTAAATATTAAACAAAGACAACAGATCTCTACTGTGGATCATAAAGATATAAGACACATTCTTATTTGTGCTATTATGATTCAATTTTCAATTCAATTCAGTTTTATTTGTATAGCGCATATTTACAACAACAAGTCATCTCATAGCGCTTCACAAAGGAAGACAGAAACACCCAACAATCCAAAACATTTGGATTCCCTATAAGCTTCAGCAGTCCACAACAGTGGAAAGGAACCGAAAACCCCCACAGGGGAAAAAAAACCTCCAACAGAACCAGGCTCAGGGAGGGACGGCCATCTGCCTCGACCGGTTGGGTAGATGTAGGATGAATTATAAACTTTAGTTTACAGTTGAACAAGTTATTAGAATTTATTGTCCTTTTGTAACAGGAGGCATCATGGTGGGGCAGCAGGATACAGAAGGTGAGGCCAGCGGCTGTAGTTCAGGAGCTCCAGATCCAGAGACATCCACAGAGAGAGCAGGAGAACCTCGGGGGGAGTCACAGAGTTAGTCATATGTAGCGGTGATAGGCAACTATAGAAACATATACATACACACACACACATATGTATATATATAAAGAGATTCACAGTTCATGCATTTTATAAGAAGAAAAGACAATAAGTTACAGGAAGCTACATTCACATTTAGTGCTGATCACAGTGACAATGCGATATAAATACAGTATATTAACATATTAACCACAGCCACCAGTGATTTACTGTAAACTTCACACTCTGCAATATTACATTTCACAGTAATTAACAGTTTGAATTAAGCAACACTGCTCAGTAAAACACTGGTGACTGTAATTTTATAGGAAATCTGATCATGTGTAGGCTTTTGACACAGGTACTCCATCTGGTCTAGTATTTATTCCAGGTGTTGTGTTATTGGACTGTGTGGGTGAACTTTTTCTCCTCATCTGCTCCTACAACTACTTAAACTAATGAAAGTTTTTCCAGATTCTGAAAGGGTCAGTCACCCAAGTTACTATTAAATAACATTTATGAAAACAAGTATTTCCAAGATTATAACTCTGTGAATCATGTAAACACGAGTAAATCCAAGAAGCACCGCTCTACCTAACTAATGTGGAACATGGATGAGGAAAGAACCTCACTTTATATTCATTTTACTTGTAAATGGGGGTAGTTATCAGGATAAACTCTAAAGCCTGCTCCGATTCTCTGTAAACGAACAGAGGATTCCTTTGTTTCACCTATGACAAACCTCTCTTTAAAAGTAATGGAGCATGGAAGCAAAACAGCACCAAGTGGACCTCCTCCAGCAAAGCCCTGAGCTCGGTCCAACACAGGAGCAGCTAAATGACAGGGTGTGCAGGCTGGACTCTTGCACCTCCCCTGCTGTCCGCCTCAGCTCCTGCTTTCTCTTTAAAACCTAATTGCAGTGGATTGGCAGTGAGCAGCTCTCTGCCTCCAACAACGTGGCCAGCCGGAATGTAAACAAAGGAACCCAGTCAGTAAACGAGCACAATCACTAAATAAACCCTTAGAATAAAAAATAATCTAGCACATGGCGCAAACACTCTTCAACCAGATTAAATATGCACACCGATTATTATTACACGGTAAGATTATAAATATATATATATGAGGAGGAGTAATCGTGGCACTGTGGAGCTCGCGTAATTGTCATGAAGATGTTTTGCAGCAGCAGCAGGAGTCCGGGGACAGGAGGTGGCTGAGAGGAGCCCCCAGCAGAGCAGCCTGCTGTAACACGACGCTTCAAGAGTTGCCATCATCACATGGCAGATGGAAATTTCCACTCAGTCTCCTTGCTGGTTAAATGGGAAGGGTCTCCAACTCCTGTTTCCAGTAGTCCGCCTCCTCCTCCGCCTGCTGCAGCTGTCCGCCTGCTCTGACACATTAGGTAAGACTTGCTTTTCTTTTTTCTTCTTCTCCCCCTCTTCTTTACACTTTTACCTTTTCCCTCATGTGATCAGCTGCTTAATTATGCCCACCATGTTTGATTGCCCCTGAAGTTTAATTGAGCCTGCAACAGGATGGCTGTGACATTTATTGGGCGTAATTAGGAAATTTAAGAGACTAAAAGAGGGATCGCTGGGGCTGTTTGTTTTAGTAGCTTTTAACCGCGTTGTTTCTTGTTTAATTGAACAGTTTTCCACGTGTTTTTCTAACTAAATGAGAGTCGGCTGTGCAGCTCTTCCTGCAGGGTGTTGCCTCAAGTCAGTGAGCAGCGTGGAAGCGCCAAACACGCGTCTTTATTTATATCAGACAAATCCGCGTCATTGTGCTGCTAAATACACGTTTGTGCAGCCACCGGTTGATCTCATGCACACAAACTGTATTTTGCACGGAGCTCTTGGGGGGTTTTCATGACTGCTGCTGTCTGTCCGCGTTCACCGAAAAACAAGAAAACAAAAAAAAACATACACAAAGGAGACTAATATCGCTCCCTGTTGGCATCATCTGGCCGCTTTGTGTCTGTTCCATTCTTGTGCCTGCAGCTCAGAAACCCCCTGAATCAATATGTAGAGGGGATGAACAGTAGGGAAAGATGAATAAGAATAAGGATCCTGGTTTGTGTAGCAGCAGGCTGGCCGTTGGAGCTCACTGAGGACTAATAAATATGTTATGACTGCAATCACAGGCTCAAGCTGCTGTCATGCTTTTAATGGAAGATGTTGCAGCATTTGTTTTTGCTAATTTGAACTTGATTTAATCTGAGAAAACTTGTCCGCAACTTAGCTGTCCTCTCGTGAAACCACAGAAACAAGTTTTTTCTGCTTCCTCTTTGTCATGTGCTGCATTTGATTGTTTAATTTAGACCATCCTCTCTTTGATTCTGCACACAGCCTCCTTAATAACTGCTCCAAGGAGGGAAATTAGAGGGATTTGGTGATAAGACAGAGCTGTGTCGTTTAGGATTTACCAAAATCTGCTTCTCCTTGGATGTTTCTCAGACTTGAGCTCAGTTGTTGTCAGTTTCTTCCCTTTAAAACTCCCCCTACGTCCTTTTTTTTATTGGCAGTTTTACTGTATGAAGCAGCAAGCCCCTGAGTGACAGCTCAGGACTGAGAACAAAGAGTACACTCAGCCAGGAGAATATCTCGGCTTTAACATATTTTACCGGTGACTTCAGGTTCTATCACTCCCCTCCTGAGCGCTAAAAATATCCAGTTGCCATACAGTGACTGTTCGCTTTCAAACCCAGGTCAGTGTTCTGTGCTCCTCACTTACATAACACTGATGTGGTTATGACTTCTCTGCTTGAAGCTCCGCCTACATCCATGTAGATTGTTCAGGTTTCGAGCTGTAATAATACCCAAGTGGGTGTGCGTTATGCTGAAGGTGGAGATGATAAATCTTTGAGGCACACACTGATGGTGCTTCAGTGAAGGCTGAGTACAGACTGGATACCACAACTACCCTTTTTTAAAGAGGATTACAGAGTAAATAAAGTGTCAGTTGGGGAAAAGTATTTTTAAAAAGATAATTCTAGCCATGCAGAAGTGCAGTGGGGACTTGCAAGTTTCATTTTGAATGGTCTCAGTTAAAGCAGAAGAAGATGAATTTTTCTCATTGCATCATTGCCTATAATGGATTCTCCACTTTCCGTTATATCCCCTGATTGAGTCTTTAATTGTGTCTTTTAAGCCCCTCAGTTTGTAACACAAGCCTTTCTGTTAAAAATTCTCACCTTTCACTACACTGGACGATGCGATTTTACGCGTCATGACAAGTTTAAATTCATTACCTGATGCAAACTGGTCCAAAATGCATTTTTCCCCACATGCAGTCACTGGGAAACGCAGCAGCAGGAAGCATAAGCCTTACAAACCTGTGAAATTTCATTTCATTTTCACAATATGACCCATTTGGTTCAGTAACATTGAGAAAGTTTAGATGAGCCATATGATTATTTTATTTAAGCCCAGTTATGTGTGCATGGAGCCAACAGGAAGTCAGCCAGTGCAGTTGGTGACAGTCTTGGTTGTGCGTCACGACAGACGCTTGGAAAACTTTTCCAACATGTACTCAACCAACCAGGTATCATTTAAATGACTGAGGCAGCAGTTATTGAGATCACCCTAATACATGACTGACTCAGACCCCAAGCTGTGATAACCATGATGACATCACACTGGCATCATCATGGTTGTTTTTCCCAGTTCAGGCTGCAGGTTGGTAATTCATCCTCCATGTGTAAAACAGTGGAGTGCCCCTTTAACACTGCCACTGTACACTTTAAAACATTTGTTAAAACATCTGTAGCAAAGCCTCCTCAGTAACTTTTTAAAACTGCAGGTGAGGAGGAAATACCAGCTCAGATCAGGACACACCAGGGTGGAGCTTGGTGGTGGTGGACCCTTGTGCCTCCCTATTGGATGTCAGCAAAACCTGAATGGCAAATGTAGGTCAGAGCGTGCTGCGAGGCCGGGGGGCTGCAGCGCTGCAGGAGCCGGCTGATGTAACTTGGAGTTGCGAATGAACAAATGAGCCGCAAGCCAGATGCCAAGTCAGTTTCAAGGCAGTGGATATCAGTAACACAAAGACACAGTGAGGCACTGCCACAATGTGAAGAAGCATTTGGCAGTTTTCCAAAATGCTGTCAGCACCTGTAGTGGAAATTGGAGAAAGTGATAGGGGGGTAAATGTAAAAAGCTGCCTATTTTTACCTGCAGGATTACATAATTTACACGCTTGGGAGTGTACACAGAGTTAACAGCCACGTGCATCTACGGCTGCTTTGTGGAGGTTTTCTGTGTTAAACTTTGGTGATCCTTGCAGGGAAATTCCCGTTTTTTTTTTTCTCAGCCAGCATGGTGGTCAGAGGTCAGAGGTCAGCTACAGGGGATCAGTGTGTTACTGAGGATCCTTTAAACACTGAGGCCTGGTTCCCAACACAGCTGCATTGACAATTTGTTCACATCGCAAAACTTTTGACAACACCCAATTAGTGGGTGAAAGTGAGTTTACATTTGCTATTATCATTATTTTAAAAGAACATTATTATTATGTGAAGCCATGTGATCTATGATAAGTACTTTTCTTTGAGTCAGTTCAGCTGCATGGTATTTATATTACAATCCTGTATCATATGCATGAGTTTGATTGAGTTTCATAATAATCACTAGATAAAAATAAGCTGTAGACTAAGTGGTATTATCATAGCCAGGCATTTCCTGCTGCATGGCTTTAAACAACAGGAAAAAGTTGGGGAAATTTTCTCACAGCATTCTTGTAACATTAGCTGATTAGGCTTAAGGTCTTTGACTGGCTACACTAGACATGCTGCATACTTCAAGGAAGGGTTTTAAAAAATAATAATAATCATTTCAAGTCACATTCTTCCCAAGTATTAGATGAGAATATTGATACCATGCGATACATATGAAGCTACCGCCTGTAGCCAGTTAGCTTAGCTTAGCTTGAAGACTTCAAATGGGGTAACAGCTAATGTTGGTCAGTCTCCTCGTACCTCTAAAGCTCAATAATTGTATCTAAAGCTCATAAACTACAGCCTTTGATTTTTACACTTTGGTTTCTGTGTGGACTGAACAAACAAGATATAAAATGCTAGTTTGTAAGCTTCACTGGTGTCGGGAAACTTATTTTGGTACCTTGCGCCTTTATGCTAAGCTAAGCAAATGCTAACTGTAGCATCATATTTTTATCACACAGAATAGAGTTTTTTTTAAGTCTTCCTCTTTAGAACAATGTGAATAAACATATTTTCCAACATGTCATGTATGATGCACCCAGTCCACCCAGTCATTGATCTATAGCCTAATTAGCCAATGCTAACGTGTACAAGTTCAGCTAAAGTTCTAAACAGCCGACCTCAAGCTTGTACATGGCAAGAATGTATTTATACTCATTCTGTACTATTTGCCAAGAATCAAAACTAGGACTCTATATGAATCAGTACTGACATTTAGCTTCCATAGGACATAAACAAAAGCCAGCCTTAGCAAGACATTAGAGAAAGGGGTGGTATAATCATATGAAAATACTTTATTTATCCCAGAAGGGAAATTCAATTATTATATCATATCCCAGACAGTGTTGCCAATTACTTTACATGGAAAGTGTCTAGAGCCTGCTCAAATAGTTCCTCATGCTGAAATGTGTTTCATTCATTAGCATATTCATGATGTAATCACACTTTATTTGCATTCTGCCTGCTGTCAGGTCTGAACATGCTGCTTCTCTCCTGTGTTCTGCGCCCACATATACTGTTGTTTTATACAGCCTCATTCCCATTGAAGCTCTTCTCATTTACATATTTTTCTATTTCTGCCATCAAACACCAGAACGAGTATAAAACAGTGAGTGAAACGCAGCCCATTTAGACTACATGCTAACCAACAGTCACTTCCAAGCTGCTATATGCACAAATTCGGACTGCGACTGTGCTGCGGGTCTGGCTGCGCTCACATGTAAACTGATCACTCGGAGAGAAAGCTAGAAGCCGCAGAATGTCTTATTTTTTCTTTCACGCAGCGCACAGCCTCCGTCTGGGTTCTTTGGCAGCACTCTTAGCACATGTGCAGTTCATTCACGCCTATGACAGCTGCCGTGTGGGCAACTGAATGTGCTGCTCCTCTGCCGCTCGCTGAACAGAGCAGGCAGATAGAGGTGTGCCTGACAGAAGGACCTCACACCTACAGACCACCACTGGCGACCCTCTAGTGTGGAAAATAGCTGAGTTTTTCCAAAAAAGTTGCTCATTTGGGTGCTTTTTTTGGAAAAAGCATTTCCTATTTGGCAAGAACAGCCCCACAGGGATCCTTCTTGTGTTCAGTTCACCAAGTTCACTGAAAAAAACCTCCTATATCCCACCAATTCGATTGACCTAAATCCTAAAGCCTAAATTCATGCTTACATAATGTAAAAAAAAGATGTCTTTAACTTTGTCCTAATTCAGCACCGTGTGCTTCACATTATGTAAAAATGTCACACTTTGGTGAGAAGAACACGATGTTGGTGATTAGTCAGATGAGTTCTCTGTCTGTACTTCCACAGCAAACTTTAAAATGTTCTGGACAAAGTGTTTGTTTCGGTCTGCTGAAGATGGCCTCTGTTCAACACGGTGCAAACTTTTAAAAAAAAACAAAATGAGATCAGATTATTGTGTAAATGTGCTCTCCTGCTGAATGAGTGATCTATCCCGAGTGAGCGGCGGCACTGACATCTTTGTACAGGTGACTTACAAAAAGCACGGACTGCATGCTCTCCAGTTCCACACAGAGGATGTTTGTGTACTGGGCACGTGGTGGAAACTTCACAGACTGAACTTTTTTGGCTCCTTTCAGTCAAACTGAAACCGAAGTCATCTTCAGAAAGCAGAAAAAAAATAAAATCCTCTCCTTGGGTGAACTCATCATCCAACCTTCTGCCGGAATCAAGGTCGAAACCTTGAGCTTGAGAAGAATTACAGATTGTAACAAAACAAGATGCTGCCGTCATTATTAGCACACATGAGCTGGCAAATCAATACTAACTGATAAGATGATCAGAGAAATGGTCTGTGAGGTTTACGACGGGTTAGGACACACTGGGCTTATCTACAAAAGGCCAGTATGATGTTTACTCAAAGCCAACAGGCCTTTTATGTCACAATTCAACGTAAAAGTCAGAGTTTTTGTCAACATGTGTTTTTTTCCATGACTCTGTGGCATTTGTTGATCCATCCTTTTCGATACAACAGCTTCTTTTTCTTGTCCTCTACCAATTAGAAATCCTCATTGAGCCTAAGACAAATGCTCTTTGTGATCCTCTGCCTACTTTCCAAGAATACACTCTTCAGCATGCAAAAGCCATGAGTTACCGTGTTCATCATAAGAAACAAATACTTTTCCAGTTTATAATTGAAACAGCCTGCATGTCTGTGCTTCATATGTAGGCTATACCTAAGTTGAGATGCTGTAACAACAATCGGGGCTGGTTTATGCCATAGGTAGTTCCTCCCATGTGCTGTTCAACCACAGCAGAAAGTGTTTACAGTTGTTCAAACTGGAAGGTGCAGTGAAAAGCTGTCGTCATGCACTCAGATGTTCACATGGTCTGAGAGCAGGAGAGAGAAGTTCAAACCCTGGCTCCTCTCTATCCCTGGCACAGCTTTCTGATCATTGAGTGAACTGAATGCGACTTTGGATCGTCAGATTCGGGAAGTTACAGAAATTAACCGACGTAGAAACCCCTAAGCCAGTGTTGGAAAGGTGAAGGGGGCGGGGGGCTGGAAACCACTTTGGATGGAGTATAAAGCTAACATAAGTGCTACCAGCAGTTAGATGCTGATTTTTGTTCCAGACCTGATAAAATACGTCAGACCCTGAGGTAGAACTTACCAGCAGCCACCACACCTTTTCTGGAACAAGTCAGGCCTTCCAAGGAGGCCCCGTGTTGTCTGACTCTAAGGAGTCCGAGCACACAAAGTCCAGTCCACCTCAGCAGTGTCTCTGAGGAATACCAGTTCTAGTGCTCATATGTCATATACAAATGACTCCAGTTGTTGGAGCTCCGCCAACGGACATGCGCTGCATTCCTTTCATAGGATACATAGATTAACATCGTCCATCAGTTCAGATTTCAGAATACGGCCTGACTTGTGTTCAGATGTCTTTGTCTACTGAATACGTTTCTGCAAAAACAAGGGAGTAAAATTATCAAAAGCGTTGTGCTCACATAGTTTTCTAGCTTATATGGGGGTTTGCACATGTATAAGTGTCAATGCATTATTTTTAATTGGCACTTTTGTTTTTCTTGATCTACTCGTGTGTTTGCGAACAGTGAGGCTCTGTGGATGGTAATGCCCGCCAGCTGATTAGTCCTGAATAAACTGAATGCATGGAAGAAGCTGTTGTGAAAAAAGGTCAACACATCCAGTGGAGCATAGATTGTTAAATGTTAAGACATCTTGCAATACAAACTGTGAATTCAAAATAACAGCATCACATTATCAGTTGTTGGCGCGTACAGTACCTGTCTGGTGATGTCGTGAGGATCGTCCTGGAAAATACAGGCTAGATGACCTTTTCTAGACTTAGAACTGACTTTATCACCACTATTATCTCAAAGGAATCTTTTAGGTAAATTGTTGTATAGAACAATCAAAAGTGATTTTGAATGGAAACCTCCAAAATCTGCTGTTTTTTCAGCTTTAGCCTGAGTATGAAGCCTTTAGCCTGGATTACTTCAAACCAGATGTTGATAGTGGACCACGGCCAAGCCTGATAATCTATCCACATGCTGTCAACACGTAAAATGTATGACTGCAATGTGACAGCGAGGAAAGTCTATAAGGGAGTTGTCTCAACGTGCCGCATATACTAAATTCCTCCCCAGTGAAAGTACAGAGAAACTGGATCATCTGGAGGAACATGTGTGGCTCTCTGATGTGGCTGTGTTTCTATAGCCACAAGTTAATGTAACACCGAATGTAAACCGCAGTCTTAAATCCGTCATGCTTCACTAGTAACTGTTAGTTGGGTTGGGTATCATGATAATTTGATGATGGCTGAGTTGCTTTTACCACTCTGTACCAGAGATAAAGTCGTTAAAGAATAGTTTGGCTCTATTGAAAAGGAGCTTTAGTCCAGGGAACTTTCAAAGGTAAGGAAAGGTTCCTTCAACTTTTTGTTCTCACCATTTGCACGGCAGATTTTGGAATTTAGTCAGGCTCCTGCTCAGTGTGACTGCAGATAGACCTTGTCACGGTGGAATCCTGTGTTTCTGCTGTCTTTTCTCTGCATAAATGCTGAACAAGGTCTGGACTTTGTCATTATTCCATCTATTGTAGGAATTCTTCAGTTGTGCAGTTGCAGGTTTTTGAAATGTGAAAATTTCTAGAGTTTTGGACGGATCAACAACAAGCTCCACCCTGAAAGCTCCAGAACCTCCAGAAGGCACCTCCCCTGTGACTGGGAGTGAAACAACCTCACTGAAGCTTGATTTAGACTCTTCATGTGGCTTTTGTTGGCAGAACATTTCTGTTTATGTAGGTAATAAACAAACGATAGTCTGTCAGTGACTGAAATCAAGATGTTCTGCAATCTTGTTAGGATGGTGCGTGGCTAACTGATTCCCTCTGCTTTCAGTTGTTATGCTAAGCTAAGCTAAATGTGTCCTGGTTGTAGCTTCATTTTTAAAGAAAAACACATTTTTTTTAGAAAGTGGAGGGTTGTCTGAGGTCCAGCTCTCTCACAGGACAGATTCTATCCCTCAAATGAAACCTGATATTTACATTATTGCTGCTCATGTAGTTCAAACCAATACTGCAAATAATTTGTGGTTATTCACGACTGTTAGTTCTTGCTCGTTGTCATAATTTCAGGTTCAGTGGTCAGCAGACTACTTTCATAAGTATAAAGCAGCCGCTTCAGTTTCTCTTAACAGCCACGGTTATACGTCCAAACAGCCTCATTACAGAGGCTTTGTGGCCTCCTGTGGTTGCAGTTTGCAGCTCCCGTGACGTGGGTTCATTTGTGTGACTGAGTCAGCATGAAGCAAGTTTGCCCAGATAACTTTCCACCAACTTTCAGAACACTGATTAATGAACAATGCTGCAAAGTGGATGTATTTTAATAACCTTTTTGTGTTTTAAATAAAGCTGCAACACAAAAATCACGTGTTTTTAAAAATACACTCAAAAGGTCTTGATGTAAATATCCTGAGGCCTCTCTTGTGTTAAGCCTGTTTCCACAAATGAATATGTCATATGATGTATGTTACATCATATAGCCGCGTCCTACTTGCAAACAAGTTCACAGAGCTGATAGATTTTACACACGGGACAGAAATATCTGTGGACCTGTGAAATTCCTACAGAGGCTCCTTTAAGTTATCTAAAAAAAAGTCATTTGTAATATTATAACAAATACATTTTTAGTCTTTTTAGATTTTCTCTCTTCTGTTATGTTTTTCCAGGTACTGGATGTCATCTGCTCAGTAATTTATCAGCAGAATGTGTTTGGTATTTGCTCCCAGTCACATGGGGTTGAGAGGTAGAGGCTTAATTTAGAGGCCTTCAAATTCCAGCTCATAATGATCACTGACAGTTGTTTGGACCGTCAGGATGCAAAGTAAAGGTACATGGTGTCACATTAGAGATGTTTTGCTCCAAAGTGGAGGTTAATAACCCCTTGATGCATGAAAGAAACGTCCCCGTACAACCTCTTGTTTACCGGCTGATGTCAACACACTGTTATTCTCCTGCTACAGCGATGACCACGTTCACATATCCTCACCAGAAAACCCAGCTCATTGTTAATTAACCAAAGAGAAGCTTCGAGAGTGTTCAGCAGCAGCACCAGGATTTTTTTTTTTTCAAGTTTAACCAGTGCACGTGGAAATATAGTGAAATAACCAAATAGTGTTACCTCACCTCTTATTTAACCGAGCTCTTTAACAAACCCCGTGTCAAAATGAAACCAAAAAGTGGAGACTTTTATAGGAAGTTCCAGCAGTATGCTGCCAGTAAAAGGAGCAAAGTTTTCCCAAAATAAGGGTCATGAACATGGCAGAGAGAGGTGGGCACCCTGGAGACTGCATGATCAACATTTACTGGAAACGGTCAGAAGAAAACAGAAATGGGAAGCTTGTGCCCGGCTCTACACGGAGCCATCAGTACATCATTAAAGTTTCCAGTTAATTACTTGTTTCAGATATAATTTCACTGGCAAGTTACACAACATTCTTTCACGTCTTTATTCAAATTGCTTTTAAGTTACTGGATCCTGAAGAAACAATCTCTCATCTTGCCTGTGCTACTGTGTATCTACAGCAAATTGATGTGATCGTTTTTAATGACTGTGGAGCCACCCTCTGGTTTAGTATTGTCTGATGAAAGATGCTGCCCCGGATGTAATGTAATGCACACTGGGGTATGTGTGAAGGTTGAGCTATCTTGAGTTTCACTTTCAAACAGGAGTAAGGCTGCAAATATCCAGAATTCTCAGAATGAAACTTAGCAGCATCTTTCTTGAATAATAAGTGTTCAAACTGTCCAGCATGACTCCATCAGGGCTAGTTTGTCATTCATTGGTAAGCTTCCTACAGAGCCACAGAAGACCTGAACAGATTCTACAGATTGTGCTTCTTGTGAAACTGCAGACATCTTTCTATACGTAGAATTGGTTGAGCGACTCTTTGGGTTTTTGCTCTACACATTAGACCCTTAGATTGGAATTCATACAAATGATTACGTATCTTCAAGTCTTTTTTTCTTGGTTGCACATGATTGATAAAACTACTGACAAGTGTGACTTTTCCTCAACCAGAAAACTTGGTGTCTCTTTTTGTTTTTTGTGTGTGAGACATAGTTGACCTCAAGACAGCTTTCTAGTCACAGGTGATTGGCTGGGTGCCCTCACACACACACACTTGAAGGACGGCTACGCCATTTAAGGAATGTCCCTGCAGCCACACGGGCTGGTTAGAGGTTCACTGCTTGTCAGAATTCAGCTTTCACTTCAGTTCACACGGCTGTTTGGTTTTTCTGTAGTGACTAGACCAGCTTTCTTGTGGTTTTTCTTTTGTCCAACATTACCAGTAGTGACACAACTAAACTCAAAGAAAAGTTTTTCCTCCAACAAAACAACCTCTTTACTCTGGTTGGAACATGCTCTAGTGGCATTTGTGTAAATGGACTTGGTAGCAGATTAGCAGAATACCAGTTCTTTTAACTGACTTTAATTGCTCTCCTTTTGTGCTACTGTTTCTCAGCCCATAATTGTCTCTTGTGGCCACAGGACGGGCTGTTCAGCAAAAGTAATCTTGACGCATTAAAATCCCATTACAATTGAAATGTACCAAAGTCATCTGAGTGATGCAACTATTAATCGATTAGTTGTTAACGACTAAAATAATTAACAACTACTTTGATAAATGTGACTACTTTCTGGTTACCTTTCTCCTCTTTGACAGTAAGCTGAATATCTTTGGGTTGTGGACGAAACAAGCCATATGAGGACGTAATGTTTGGCTTTGGGAAAACATGATACACATTTCACACCATTTTCTGACATTTATAGCCCAAACAACTACTCAATTAAATAATGAGCAATTCAGATAACTGTTAACTACAGCCCTGATTCTGAAAAATTAAAGTGAGGATGGAGAAAAAACAGAATGATACTCTTCCAAATGACAAGTTGGCTTCATGAGCAAGAAGATCAATACCTTGCTGCTGCTGCTGCTGCTTTACTTGGTTTTGGTGTATCTACGTTGGCAAAGCAAAAGGTCAAATCAATTCTCTGAACTTAGTTGAACATTGAGTAACTCTTTTTTCATATCACGTTCCTGCCCTGTGAAAAAGTGTCCGTTCAGATGGAATTTGCTGCAGTAGGTGTCTTTATAGATTTTCAACATTTAAATCCTTTAATTTAACATCCGGTCATGTTTTAGCCTCAGATGAAGGACTGGTCCTCTGTGAGCTGAGAGAAGTTCTGAAAACTTTTCCGGTTCACAGAGTTCACAGTTTCCTAGCTGCTACCTTATTTGAGGAATAAAATGATGCTGCAGTTTGCTCCTCACATGTTGCATGTCTGCGTGAGTGTGCTCGTCCATTTGGACGCCATCACAAAGTGAACAGAGATAAAAAACCTCATCCTTGACATGAACATGACCCCGGGCACAGTGACATCCACACAACGCCGTCCTCTGATTGGTCGGCTCCGGGCACAGCCCACCCCTGAAACCATCGGCAGCCGCCTACAGCGTGTCTGGGCATCTGGATGCCAGCGTGTGTGCGGCTGCATGTGCGAGCAATTGTGAGTGTGTGTGTGTCTGTGTGTGACCTCAGCCTCATCAGTTCATTTGTGTCTGGCCTGAAGAAGTTTACCTCACAGTAAAACGGGTCATGTGGCACGTCATGTGATCACGTCTTGAAGCCACTGAGGGTATTTAACAGCGTTGGTGCACGCTGATGTCTTCATTGTGATGGTGGTGAACACACTATGGTACAATGTGGAAGTGGTCGATGTATCTCCCTCTCTCTACACACATATATATATATATAGATGTATATCTATTTCTATTGTCCCTGTCTTGGCCTTGTTGCGCATTTCTGTTAAGGCAGAAGTGTGTGTCTGTGCGTGAGTGTGTGTTTATATTGGGGAGGGGGTGCAGGGGTTAAGACCCTGCTTATGAGCGTGCTCAATAAAGGAGGGGCCTGATGAAACAGTGTCCGTCCCCATTGGCTGACAGAGGCCCTCCCTCCTCCCTTTTAAAAGCCTGCTTTCTTACCTGAGTTACAAAAGAGCTGCAGCTCCTCACCCACTCACTTGTCTGTCATCTGTCTGTCATCTTTAGAAAATAAATTTACTCAAAAAGACGAAAAGAGAAAAAAAACAGGGGGAACCTTCTCTGCAACTCTTTAAGGAACTTTGCAGTAAGTGAGCATTCTGTGTTTTTGCTTGAAAAATGTGGGTCATAAACTGTGCAGGCAATTCAGATACACATTTACAAGACTAGCAAAAAGTGGAAGTATTTGTATTTGGGGAGTTTCTTCTGTGAGGATTGATTTCACTGTGCTGGCTGCAGCGAGGTGTGTTTAAAGCACACAGTTGCTGCAGTCATAAGTCATGTAGAGTAGTTTCTGCACTGTTTTGCTGGAAGGGATTTCAAGGTGGCTGATGCAAGAGTTGGTTTGGGTGGAGGATGGATGAGGGAGGTTTCAGAGCTGAGATGTTTGAAGGATATTTCTTAAAGCAAGTGTTCTTCTGTTTTGAAACAACTTCAAAAATGCAGAACAAATCAGTGTATTTTTTAGGTCATTTCTGTTTTTTGTTTTTTGTTGTTTTTTTTTGCCTCAATGCAGCTAATTATGATTTGACAGCAGCCGTGTATCGTAGAGACTGTAGCAGATATGCTGTTAATCGTAGGACACCTGCCGCGCTTCAAGCTTGTGTGATTATTTGGACCCAGACTTGTTGACTGAGAACAAAGCTCAGTTTGCTGCACTGTCATGTTTTAGCCAACAACGGAAATGTGATTACAGATATGCTTGATTACAATTTCCTGTGTTCTAATTTCTCAGAGTTGCCATGACTTTGTCTGCACTTCTGATTCTGCAGCAACATGTGTGACAGCACAGACAGACTTGAGTGATGATTTTACCACTGATTATCCATCATTTATAACATGCGGTAGAAAGAGTTAAAAGTGTAGTGGTGTGTCTTGGATCACACAATTAGCATTAAAATGAAGACACCCTGAGGACACAGTGGGACCCTCAGGCCACTTTTAAGGTGTTTGGGATGCATAGAGTATTAGCATATTGTCACTGATTCTGCAGTGTTGTTTGTCACGGTTTCTTCAGTGTTTTTACCCAGAATATCATTAGTAGTCTTCTGTACAGCTGCCTTGCCAAGTGCAAACGTGTTTCCTCCATTTACAACGACTACCATACATTCTGTGTATGTGTAAAATGCAGTTGGTCATGTTGTGTGAGTCTGATACTACATCAGAGTCAGGCACTGCTATGTGCTGCATGGCACGCTTCCAAACGTGTGCTTCTATAAGGTTACGGTTGTGACAACATGTGAAGTTAACCCAGTCAGACAGGTTAATCCTCTTGGCCGTGGAAAGCGAAAACTGTTCCCCCGCTTCGCTCTCGCCTCACAGCGGAGAGCGACGTCGGGAGATTAGGTGCACCGGTGTGTGTGATGCGGTTGTTAACGGTAATGTAGCCACTTAATCTCTTTTGGCTCATAGATATCAGGTTTTGCTTCCGCAAGAACAAGATCACAGGAAGAACGCCAGCCTATCGGTGACTAAAACATCATTTGAAAGAGGGCCTCATCTGGTGGGTCAGCCTGCATCACACAGCTGGGAGTCAAGGTGGAGAGATCACCTCTGGCATTGTCTGCAGCTTCTGTCCTTGTTGCAAAACGGAAAGTTTTATGCTGATGCATGGTGGCATGTTGACTATAAACACCTCTTACCATTATGATGTAAAGATCCTGCTGCTCAACCACTTCCCCCCTTGCAAAGTGTTTCTCAACTAACACCTACTTGTATTTTTACAAGTATTTCTGTGTGTTAAATACATGGTATGCAATGTTACAGATTAAACTATCCCACCGTATCATAAATAGTTTCACTTCAGCACGACGCTGTTTACATGTCAACAGTATGATATAATAAACCTGCACCGATGAATCAATTGTTGTCAACTTTTAAATGAATTGTTAACTTTTTTGATAATTGGCTAATAAGTTGAAACAAGTTTTCTAAGAAAAAGAAAGGCCAAATTTTCTGATTCCAATTTTTTAAAATGTGAATATTGTTGTGGGTTGTTGACAAAACTAAGAAAAAAAAAATTAAAATAAGAAAAGTGATCGAGATTTGTCACCATATTCTTATAGTCTACAGACTAAACAACTAATAGATTAATCCAGAAAATGATTGACAGGGTAATTAACAATGAAAAGAATGGTTTGCAGCTCTAACAGATATGTTTAACATATTCATAACATGTAAACATCTGTTTTGGTTTGGTTGTTGTTTTCCAGCTTTAATGTTTTACTTCTCTTTTTACTGCCCTTAAAGTATCACATTCAACCAGGAACTGACTGTATGGTACCTTGTTAGCGCCATGTGGTCCCCACACACACCGTTAGCAATTAGCTGGTGAACATAGTTTAGCATTTAGCTACAAGAGAGATGGACTTCTTACATAGGTTACCAAACCAGAACTAAAAAAAACAATGACTACTTCCTCGTTATTCATCAAAAAGACTCACATGTGACTCACAGGAATGCTAACGTTGCTCAACGTCTGCTGTTTGAGAACAAAAAAGTAACTGTTTGCTAACCTGTTACCTGCCATATTAACATTCCACCATGCCTCAGCTGTTAGCTATTAACATTACCATAGAACCCAAAACTACAAAAATGGTGCCACAGTTGTGGCAGAACCAAGATGTTGGGTCACCAAATAATGATGTCACAAGTTTTCCAACACTGGCCGTTTGTGGCAAACATCTAGCAAACATATAATCCAATGGTTTGATAACACAGCTTTCCAATAATGCTGCTAAACATTAGCATCTTACTGTATAATACATTTACAAATTCAGTGTTTGGATTCTAGCACTTTAACATGCTAACATGTGGAGCAACAAGTACATAAACTTAGTAAACCAAAAATGTATTCTGTGTGGTATAGCAAAGTTTTAATGCCATATAGCAGTTAAGAAAATAAAGTTGAATTCGGAGAAAATGTAAAATGCGGGAACAATATATGCAACATTTTGCGTTAGCTCTACAAACGCTAACCGTTAGCCTGCAGTTCAACCGACAAGCGCCAGAATTTATGTTAAATGTTTGTCACAGTCGTGTCACTGAAGGCGTCTTGATGGTGCAGAGGAGCCCAGAAATTATAGTTGTTTTTTTGTTTTTAAAGAATCTTTTCAGAGCAAAGTGTTTATTTTTTCACAATTTTAAATGTAGAATGAAATATCACTATATAGCTGTTGTGGCTCTGATACACGGTGTCATTTGGCCAGTTTTATTCAAAGAAAACCTGCCTTTCAAACCCGTTGGCAGGTTTTGGGGTTCAGAGGGTGAAGCGCCAAAATGCGTATCACCGTATGTCGGCTAAGAGGGAAAATAGCTTGTTTGGTTAGGTAATAAAATACACCCAACAGCACCTCCAGGCGAGCTGTTTTCCTCGGCCTCCTCCTTCAGATTTGATGTACAGACCTGAGAGTTGCTCAAAAAGAAAGCAAAATGTCAAACTACTCCTTTGCATCAGAACACGTGCTCTGGTCCAGCTTTAAACCATCAACTCCACATTAGTACTCCTGTAACACCACAACAGATAATGGCTGCTCTGTCCTTTTCTCATGTGTTCGGCAATGTGAGTAACAACTGTGTTGTGATTGTGTACTTGTTGCCACGGTTTGTGTTTCCTCTTTGGTTTTCTGTCAGTGAATACCTCTTGGGATCTTTTCTTCTAACCCAGTCAAAGAGCTCTTTGTGTGAGTGACGGTAAATCATTTTGCTGTTCGTTACATTTATAATCACGCAGGCTTCGCTCACTGGCGTTGACCTGCTTCTTACATAACTTCATGATGAATACTGATGGAAAATGGAAGTGTGTGGCGTTTTTATTTTTTCTTTAATGGTAGTGGGCGAGACCGAGTAAAGAAGCTCAAACATGAACAAGGCGGCCTGTTGATGGAGGGGGTCAGGCAGCCTCATAGACCCGCTTCATCCTTGACCTGGTTCCACTGTTGGTTTACTTAACTCCAGCCAGTAATCTTCATATACGCTGACATTTGTAATATCTTCCTACAGATAAAAGACGCTTGTGACATAACGTTGTATTTTATTAGACATTACTAAGTGGGTTTGAAATATAGTTCTTACCACCACTGATGGAGGTGGTGTGAAATGGAAAACAAACCCAACAGTATGGGAGGCACCAAGGTCGCCTCGTCTCCCTGTTTTCCTCTTCTGGGGGATATATCAGAAAGTCCTTTGGTTCCAGGAAAAAGTTTTCAGTGTTAGAGGGCTCCATTCACTCCAAAGTGTTCTCCATCAAGGCCACCAGCCTCTGCAGGAGGCTGATAAGACAATGACAACAGATGTGTTTGCAGGCCTGTAATCAGTTGTCATGTGTAATTCCTGTGGTGAACTTGAATATTTTAAGAGCGGGGGAAAAAATCTGCAGACATCTTCAAACTATTTTAGTCACTGAATCTTTTCTTTTGTCTCTGTTTTTTCAGGACTTTTCTTTTGTCTGGGGTCATACGAGAAACGCCTTTTGTCATCTCCTTGTGAAGTCTAAACCGTGAAAATCCTAAAAAACTGAGTTTCTCCGCTTCTGGACCTGCTGTTTGAACCATAATGCCTGGAGTTGTGGATCGCATGGAGCTTAGGAAGGTCTCCACGGAGGCTGACGACGACAGCACCGACAGCCTGGATGACCGCTACACGGAGCCCATCGACTCTGAGAAGGCCACCATCAACAGGTCGGCAGCCCAGATGCTTTTTTTTCCCTTTCATTCTCAAACATGGTGTAAAACTAAAGGCACTTTGATGTTCAGAGATCCTCCTGCATTGGGAGATTTCTCAGCAAGTCTCCGTCTCCCAGTAACCTGGTTAATTACATGAGAACAAAGTCTTTGTCGGGATGTAAATGATCATTTGTCACCTTCTCCAGAATGAATTAATTTGGCTGCTTGTCTAATGGGAGTGCTGACTTTACTTCAGCTGGTCAGTGATTAGGTATTACAGCTGGTGTCACTTTAGGTGAATGACAGGAGCTGCTGACTGCTACGAGGTGACGAGAGTTAATTTTTTACACACTATGTAAACTGAAGACCCTGAAATGCCCAAATGACCTCAAATGACCAGCAAAGACTAATGTCAGCTGAGTAAAAGCTGTTGTCCTGCTTTTCTGCTGCACTTGAAAACAAACACTTCAACAAATCACAACATGGAACGCAAAAAGTGAATAAAATATGATTAAATATTCATATAAATATGAAATGAACTGCCCGCTGCTTTTGCATGTTTTAACGTATTTTTTTTCTGGGTCCTTGCAGCCAATTTTTGGACGATAACGATGATGCAGAAAGCCAGAAGTTCCTGTCAAACGGGATGATGAAGAAGAAGAAATATGAGGAATACCATGAAGAATATGTAAGAGGACTTCAATGTCACATCACTGATAAGCAGCGTCTGTCAGTCTGAGTGAATGGTTTATCTCAATGCACACAGTTTGCAGATTTTAATTGAGAACAAAAAGTATTTTTTTTAATTTTGCGACCAGTTTCATTTAAAAACAGGCAGTTAGGAACTAAAGAAAAACGTAAAACATCTTCCACACTGTTATGCAAACCCTGTGGATTCATATTTATAATATGCAAAATCTGCTGAGACTGTCGCTGTTTAAGGAAACTCTTTTTGATATCAGTAATAACATTGAACATTTAGTTAAAACACTTAATTGGTCACATTTCTGTTTGTATTCCATTTCTATTAGTTATTAATGATGTTTCTTTTTCATATAGATTAAGAAAAAATGTCAACTATCTGTCATAATGTCCTCATAAAACACAAAATGTAATGGAGTTTAAACGTACAGTGAAAGGTTTTAAAAGACAAATGCCACATGATGGAGCTTGTGAGTCATGGTGAGAGCAGCGATGAATCAAAAGAGAGAAGGTGTGGTCGCAAATCTACAGCATGCATTATTCATATTAAGCAGCTACGTCTTTGTCTTTACTGTGTAGAGCCGGCAGGTTTTTAGGTTATAGTGACAGCTGTAATCAGTCAGTAGAACTGTGTCAGCCTCCACATTTATTTAAATAGGATCACTGCAGTCGGTCAGCAGGGATACAGTCATGGAAATGTCAGCACTTATGAACTGAAGCTGAAGGAGGATAAATTTAATAAGTACTGGAACCAAAGCAAACAGCCAGTGTAGAGAATGTGAACTGACAAAGTGTTTACCGAAGGCGTCAGAGCCTGGCATGGTTAGCCACACGCTGACAGGTTTTGCTTTCTTTCTGCAATAAGTTTTAAATATATCATCATTTGAGTTAGTCTGGTTTTACCACTAAGGATTAAATTCTTTTCAGTGTTTGTTTGTTTGCATTCCTAATAAAGATCTCTTCCACTCTTTCTCTCTGAACAGCATCCCGGTCACGCCTCCTTCGGCATGTCTGTCTTTAACTTGAGCAACGCCATCATGGGCAGCGGCATCCTCGGCTTGTCCTTCGCCATGGCGAACACCGGCATCATTCTCTTTACGTAAGCACCACCGCAGCACAACAAACAAACCGACATACATGCTCATTAGGGTGTGTGTGAGAGAAGGACAGGCAGCTATTAAAATCATGAATTCTTTGATTACATAGAGAATAGGTTTGACATAGAGCAAATTCTGATTTGATTTTCCTTTAAAACCTTCATCTTTCATTCTGAGGCCATCTTGAAGGGCAGTGGTTGGTTATTTCCCCACATTTACACTCTCTCTCCATTGTCACCCCCAAAATAATCTTTAAAACAACTTTCTATTCCGTATATTTTCTCACAAAACTAATCATAGCTCAAGGGATTTGTCATGCTGTTGGTTACATCTCCAGATGACTGACAGCGTCACCTGAATAAAGGCCCTGAAGTAATCCACAAGCATCACTGAATGACATCAATTTCAGTCACGCTGACTTTCATAAACGAGTGCATGTTTTTTTTGCATTTAATTATAGTTCAATTTTAGCTGGCAGGGTTGTTATTATGGGCTTTGCATAAAAGATCGAAAAGTACAATGTGTCACACAAGCATTTCCTGCTGAGCCTCACTGGGTGGAGTGGTAGGTGTGTGTCGTCCAAATTATTCAATTCAATTTTCAATTCAATTTTATTTGTATAGCGCATATTTACAACAACAAGTCATCTCATAGCGCTTCACAAAGGCAGAAACACCCAACAATCCAAAACATTTGGATTCCCTATAAGCTTCAGCAGTCTGCAACAGTGGGAAGGAACTGAAAACCCCTGCAGGGGAAAAAAAAAAACCTCCGACAGAACCAGGCTCAGGGAGGGACGGCCATCTGCCTCGACTGGTTGGGTGAGAGTGGGATGAATTATAAAATTTAGTTTACAGTTAAACAAGTTCTTAAATTATGTCAGTGTGATGTGAGAAAACCATTTTGTTTTCCATTAGTAAAGCAAGTTGGCCTGTTTCTTGAGCTCGAATATGAATTTATTAGCACTACGACACTATATTTGAAGTGTTAATTTGTACTGTCAGTAGAATATAGCTTTGAATTTTAAAATAGCAAAATGGCAGCAAGACATACCTGCAAGGCTGAGTTTAGTTTGAATTTTAGGGTGTAAATAAACACACGTTAACTACTAGGTATGCTAACAATAGCAATGCTAATGATATTTAGCATGTTAGCATTTGATAGCATGTGACATTTAGCACTAACCACAAGCTACAGCCGTACAGCAGCTTAAGGGAGCACCTCTACTTTTGCAGGTAGCTGCTCATAAACCAAAGCATTGGACAGAATAACTTTTCACTCGATGGCTCTTGTGTACATGAATCTAAATTGGGATCACGTTACCACCTGGAGCAGAGAGCAGCTCTGTCTGAACTCCTGACCCTCCGTCCCTCTGCCATCTCCTAACCAGCTGCCTGTCCCATGCATCAGCATTATCAGCATTCATGGATGGCTTCCACCATCCAACAGCCCGCTGTCACCCAAGACTCGCTTAATGCCCCCATGCAGCCCCCCTCTCTGGTCACAATCCATGCCCCTGCTGCGTGGCCACCTCATGGCTTGGTGGTGTTACAGGGAAACAAGAGTTTAAATGTTGCTTGTGCATAAAGCCCCCAGCGGGACAAACCTGGAGGTTAAATGACTCCTGGAAGCTGTAAAAGTTAAGCTCCGTCCCAGTCTGTCCAGCATTGCGTATCCACAGGGTATCTGAAGAATGCAGTAAATGGAAGTATTGACGTAGCACTGACGTGACGGTGCGCTGGTCATGTCAGAGCCATGCTGCAGTCGTGTTGAAAGCACACAGCGTCCTCTGAGTCAAGCCCCCAAAACACACAAGCAACTCAACGACACACATTTCTGAGCAGCTGCAGAATGTCGCACCTTCTTTGATGTTCCCGTTTTAAAAGAGGAAGGAAGAAAAGGTCCTGCCAGGATTGTGTCAGTGCAGCTACATCAAAGTGACACAGATGACCACGTCCACTACACATAACATGTTTACTCGTCTCTCTGTGCAGAATCCTCCTCGTCGCTGTGGCCATCCTGTCCTTATACTCTGTACATCTGCTGCTCATGACAGCTAAAGAAGGAGGTTGGTATTTAAGTTCACTTTGGGTGCAGCAAGCTTCACTGGCCCCTTAATGACCAGTTAGGAAAACAGTGGTTCTCAACCTGGGGCTTGTGATCCCAGTCATTCTTTTACTTTGGTGATTTTTAGAAATACAGATTATATTTGTGTAATTGTAATAAAGTTATTGTATAATAATGTCCCCACCCGTCTTTCAGAGATGGTAGGAAAAGCAGCTGGAGGAGTAGGTTCAGCAAGTTTAGGATAGAAGAACCTGATTGTTCACCACTCGTCTTTATGTTTTGTCTGATTGTTCTCTGGGTAATTCTCCATCAACTCTTCTGTTCTGGCAGGATCCCTCATCTATGAGAAGCTGGGAGAGAGAGCATTTGGTTGGCCTGGGAAGATGGCTGCGTTTGGATCGATTATCATGCAAAACATCGGAGGTAAACCCCAAATCAGTCAGTCAATCGGAATACAGCAGCATTATAAACTGTGTGGTTTGCATAGTTTTTCCTTTCATCTGTTGGACACGGTGGTTTTCATCAACATAACAGTGTGTGCCTGTAATAGTGAATCTCTTTTTTTATTGTCCCTGTTGCGGCCCTGCAGCCATGTCCAGCTACCTCTTCATTGTGAAGTACGAGCTGCCAGAAGTGATCCGAACCTTCTTGGGCTTAGAAGAAATCTCTGGGTGAGTGTGTGAGCTCATCAGGATGAAGTGAACTTTTGTTTTTCTGTTCCATCTCTTGTGATTTTAATCCTGCGCCGTGCTTGCAGTGAGTGGTACATGAACGGAAACTACCTGGTGGTGTTTGTGTCCATCGGGATCATTCTGCCCCTGTCCCTCCTCAAAAATCTGGGTAAGGACACAAGTGAAACCTAAAATATATTCTACTATCAGATTGTATGTTGTTCAGATGTTTCACCACATGTTCTGTGACCTTTAGCCTACTTACTTCTAATATCACTATCAGGCACTTCCACAAAGTTTCTAGTGTTCACTTCCAGCTGCCTGAAGCCAAATTCCTCAGTGCTTCCATGTTCTTGCAGCCATCTGTAATCAGCTCTGCCCAACCAGAAGTAACGCAACACTAATCTAACTCCTTAGTCAGCTCAGGCAATTAGAAGTTACGGTAACATAACACTGCTAATAAGCCTGTAGTCGGCTGCACCGCTCACAGGTAATTTATGAACACAGGAGGCAGACCCAGCTGGCTCAGCTCCAAAAAGCCCGGCCGACCAAGATGATGTAATTTAGACAGTTGGACGTAAAGCAGCAAATAGGTTCAAAGCTGCATGTCAGAGCTGAGTTTAATAAATGACACCGATGGCACCCGCTGGCATTACATTTGTATTTGTGTGTGTTGGGTTCTGTCAAAGCATAAAGGCCTCATTTAAACTGCAGCTCGGTTCTGCTCAGATTGATTTTTGTTGGTTTATTCTGAGACGTGGGTCACGATGAAAATGAATTAAGAGCCAGAGTGCAACGTAAGAAAGGAAAATTGTTTTTTAACTCACTGGTGTTTTTTCCTGTGCAGGATACCTCGGCTACACCAGTGGATTTTCCCTTTCCTGCATGGTGTTCTTCCTGGGTGTGGTAAGTTCAGCTTACACAGCCTGAACACATGCTACTAGGATTGTATAAGGATATATTCAAACTGCGAATATTTTTACTTTTATACAAACATGTCACATTTAAATATCAATTTTAGTGATAAACCTGAGAATGACCACTCAGCTCCCCAACCGTCACAGCTCTTTGGGGCATATTAGCCAATCATTTTGGTGATATAGTCTGCAGCTTGAAGGTCAATACATGCTTTCAGTGTTTGCAGGAATACATGTCTGTACAGTGTGCAGCCAAAATTTTGGACTTTGCAGACTGTTTGCATGGCAAATACCCGTACTGAACATGAGCCAGAAGAACAAATTGTTCCCAAAACAACTGCTTGATATGAGGAGAAGATTCTGTGTCATCCAAAGATTTTTATTCATCATTAAAATAATTGTAATTGAAGTGGTCACAGCTGGACTTGGAGGGTGTTTTGATGTGTTTTGTTGATGGCTACATGCTTTCCAGTCCAGACACAGCAGGCTGAAGAGGACAATGTGTGCCTGACAGTTTGCAACTTCCAATTAGACCACCACAGTCTGCATTACTGAGTGCCCTGTTTATAAGCCTGTGACTGGAGTTCACCGGATACGAAGATTACATTATGCAGAATAAAAACATTTTTGTATTATTTTCATCCGACTTCATTCATTTGTCATGTGCACAGCTTAGAAGAGCATTGCCTCACTTCATGTTGGTCTTTCCCAGGTGATCTACAAGAAGACCCAGCTGCCGTGCCCTCTCCCGTTCTTTTACGGCCCTTCGTACAACCTCAGCACCAACGCGTCGCACATGCCGGGCCTGTACGCGCTACGAAACAACTCGGCGCAGATGGATTTCTCCCGGGCCGACGTGTCCCCGGCGGTCATCGGCAGTCACGACGCCCATCACTCCACGGGAGTCCATTTCGAGCCTCACCCTGATGAAGAGGAGATGTGCACGCCCAAATACTTTGTCTTCAACTCACAGGTACGAAGGGGCTGGTGGAGGCTGCAGGTTATGTGTCGGGCTGATTAAGAAATGCTTGATCGATTGAATTTGTCCAACTTGCATGCTCAGTTACATGTTAACATAACCCATTTTTTGAACTGAGGAACTGTGTGTTTGTCGGTCAGGTGCAAATGTTCCCCTTTGACTCAGGTTAACACTTTAACAGTGACTCAAAGAACAACCTTCGACCTTCGCAAACAGGAGTCAAAGATCATCCGGTTGCAAAGGGAAAAAAATGTTAGAATGAAGAGAACATAGACACAAAATGGTGAACTTTACAATAGAGATGAGTAAAGTGGAAACATGTGGGAATGCGTCTGAAGACCTCGTCCAACAGGAGCAGAATGCCAAGTATTTGCAAAGACTTGTTTGGTTAAGGTGGAGTTTTTTTCAGGGTGTGTTTTGGCCTGTGTACGTGGTTAGGGATCAATGTCTGGGCCTGTATGACCTTAAATCATGAGAGGAACACGGCGTGGAGCATTAGACTCCCTCTGGGTACAACGTTAGGTGCGTAAACTTGATTGACTGAAGTGTTTTTCTTGGAGGGGAAGTAGCCAGTTTAACCTTTAACGAGAGCACTATCTCACTTTCCTTGTTATTTTGGAAGTTTCAAGCAAACCTCAATGGAGAAGTCGTACTAACTAAAAAAAAACCCACTGAGGATAGCTTCATCTGTTTGAATAAATTAGAAGATGACAGCTGACACCAGTACACTCATACGGTATGTTCTGTGCTTGTGTGAGGCCAAGGCAGCAGTGGATGTTCCTAATCTGAAAATGTCTCACAAGAACAGGCATCACACATTAACCATCCATGTGCCTAACACCTTCACACATTTTATATATAAATGTAAAAACAGAATTACAAAGAGTGGTTAAAAATTGCAGTTGGCACCCGTTGGTTTGTTTGGCGTTTCGTTGGCCGTACAAGGTGTTTTGACTGTTAGTGTTTGGTGTCCATCCGTGTGGTGAGTCAGAACTCTTGAGTGGTGAATAAAAGATTCCTAAGTGCTCCTTCTTTTTTCTTGTTTCCACCTTGAAGCTGCAGCACCACCGTCAAAAAGAACAAGGCATTTCTGTTTAATAGCTACCATAATAAAGTTGTGTTTCTTAAATGTTCCATTCTTGTTTTTCCCACAGACTGCGTACACTGTGCCCATCCTGGCATTTGCCTTCGTCTGCCATCCTGAGGTGCTGCCGATCTACAGCGAGCTCAAAGAGTAAGTGCACTTCTTCCCTTTGCTTCAGACCGTGAAGCACCATCATCACCTCCTAAACAAACCTTTAGAGTCAGTTCGGCCATTCTCAACATTTTCACCCCCCATCAACATACTTTACTTTGAAGGGTTTTTACGGACCGTAGTATTTTCAATGCACAGTCCATCACTGGTGTTTATGTTACCTAATAGCATAACCACGTTTAATGAGTGACAGGTCCATATGTACTATAATAAAAGCAAAGATCTGTACCTTAGTGTGTTATATATATACAACTGCCCAGCCCACATTAACTTAGAATACACCAAAATACAGCTGTCACAAGTTAATTTGTCAGAACAGAACTTCTTAAAGCCCTTCTGGTTTATATCTTGTTCACACGTCCATATGGTGTTTTCCATATGCTTGAATGTCATGAGCAAAATAGGCAGTCACCACCAAGGCTGATCATTTCCACCTTCAAACTGTAGTATGCTGATGACAGATTTAAAATCACAGATCAAGACTTCCAACAAACCAGTAACCTAAGGGACCAGTCCCGTCAGCCTGCAGGGTGGGGCTTTCCTGATCATTTCCTTGAGAATGGGTTTCCAGTTCAGACATGTATGGCTGAATGTGTGAATGACTGAATATTACAACTTGGCAGTGTGAAGTTTAGAGTAGTTTCACAGTGTTTGAGCAGAATCACAGGGGAGCTGGTGTGCTCAGCTGCAGTGAGTGGAGAGGAGTGGATGGACAGAGATGCAGGGAATTTATAGATAAATAAGAAACTTTGATATGCAGAGATGAGTTTTTATATTTCAATCAGTGACAGTAGGGAGACTTAATATCACAGTGTGAACAAAGAACTTTGCCTCCTGCCCTCTGAGGTTGACTCATTCCTCCAGAAGAGCTCATCAGAGATTAAAGGTATTTTTATTTAATCGTTTAACCCCTCAACCCCCAGGCTATTTAAAAGAAAAAAATTTCCACCTGAAAAATATCTCCAAGTCCAGTCCATGGTCCCAGTAGAGAGGCATGATGATGAGCAGTAAAACATCAAACTGACTTTGTCTTCAGTCTCACATGAACCACATAGAAAACACAGAGTGTATACTCTTCAGGCAGTAAACCCACCTGGTTCTATAAGTGATGTTTAAGTACCCGAATGTCAAATAGTGAAAGTATTTTCTGTCGTTTCCATGGTGGCTTTTTAGGTTTGGGCAGCACCTCTAATTAGGTCATTAAATCTAAACGTTTTAAATTGATGTGACGTCTGAACATGAATGTGTGTGTTGTGTCTGCAGTCGCAGCAGGAAAAAGATGCAGAACGTCTCCAACCTGTCCATCCTGGCTATGCTCATCATGTACATGCTGTCGGCACTGTTTGGCTACCTCACATTTTATGGTAAGAGCAACGGGACATGCAAGGGTTGAGAGTCGGCTCTAATCAAATGTAGCAGAATCTGCTTTGTTTTTCTGGACTTGTCTGTGCCAGGATTCATCTTTTCCATATCTTCTGTCAGAGTATTGCTCTCAAACTGTTCCTCTGTTTCTTCTCCAACACAGATAATGTGGAGGCCGAGCTGCTCCACACCTTCACCAAAGTGTACAAGTTCGACACCATGCTGCTGTTGGTGCGTCTGGCTGTCCTCACTGCCGTCACTCTGACTGTCCCCATCGTGCTTTTCCCTGTGAGTACAACATGCATTAACACACAGTGTCTCTGTTGTGTCATAAAAAGTCCATTATGGGTTTTTTTTTTTGCTAGGGTTCCCCAATGACAGGTACAGCAATTAGGTTTGGAAAGCAGAAAATCTTTCTTCTTTGTAAAATATCACAGCAGGGGCTTATTTCTCCTGCTACTTCATCTCTCAGCATCATTAAATAGAGCCTCACTTAAGCAGCGATATAATTTGATTTACGTCAGCGAACACAAACACGTTCTTCAGGCACAAGCAAACACACACCACCCTTGTAAATTTCGAGCGTTGCTGCCACTGTGTGTCATTCTGCTTACAGACGGTGTTTTGTGTTTGCTGCAGAGTCAGTCTTTTTTTTGTCATTTTCTGGACGCAGCTGTTTTTTTCCTGGCAGTTTGGTTAAAAAAGAACACACTGTTCAGTTTAGAACTCTTCTTGTGTCGTCATTTCAAATCCCCTGTACGCTGGCTGAGGCCGTAAAAGTCCACACCTCTGAATTACACAAACACACACATGCACACACACGCTACGATTTTAACAGGACGGCCTGTCGTACTTTTTGTGTCCGAGCTTTCTCGCAATATAAGGTCAGAGTTCAGCCTGTGTGTGATTTCCAGTCACCAAAACTTATCGTCTCAGTCACACTTATTCACACATATCCTTTTCCTTCGCTCTCCATATATGGCCATTGGCTAATTTTAGCTTAGCCCTTATCTGACTTCAGAGGAACAAAAATGGCTGCTGGCCAGAGGAAGTTTCCTGCCCCGTTTCAGCTTTCAACACAACACACACGCAAACAGTCACTCAGACACTTGGTTTAACGTAAAGACAAGCAGCTGCTTATTTATGAATTATTACTGAAGTGGTTGTAGTTACAGGAGGCTTCCACCAGGGGGCAGCAGCTCTGTTACTATCTAGTCAGAGGGAACTGCTGACAGAGAATGATGCAGCAGTGACTGCATATTGTAGAAACACACATCATGACACGGCACACACACACTTATACGTACTTAACTAACATGATATTGGGACATTTCTCTGCATCTGTTCTTTCATGCACTCCCCGTCTCATTTGTTCGCTCACCGTCAGGCGGCATCACGGCTTTAGTTGTGTTCTGGCAGTGGATGTCCCTCCAGCAGACACTGCTGTTTTTTGTTGTCAGAGAGAACGTGAGCGAGGATTCCCCAACCCCCACCGCCCTCATCTCTGCAGTGGAAGTTTACAGGCTCCGAGTGGACAGTGGAAAAACCCTCACCCTGACCGTTACCTTCATGCAGATAGAGAGGCAGCGAAACAGAGGAGGGAGACAGAAACACAAACCTCAGCCAGGGCCACACAGTCCTCCAAATGTGCAACGTTAATGATGGATAACGTTCAGGCATCTGCATCTGGATCTGCTTTAAACACAGCGCTGGCAGGCCGATCGTATTTTAGCTTTTAGAAACCAACCCTTAAATGCTATCTGGAATTTTTTTGGTTTTGTAGCTGCAGTGCATTCTGTGATCAGCGTGACTGTGTAATGTACATATGTGCACCCATAATTATAGCTGGTATTCAAGAGTCTGAGAACTCCCAAGTCAAATCAGCTGCAGCAAAACTGGAGAACACCAGAACTAATGTGGTACGATTAAGGTGCTAACTCTACCCACATACAAATGTATTTCTCTAAAAACAGCGTGTTAGAATTTCACCTGGTTGAGTTGGCGTCCCATGTGTAGGGCTACAGTCCCAATGTGGAGGTCATGGGTTCGAATCCCGCTCATGACCCTTTCCCACATGTCCTCCTCCCATTCTTCTCCCCTACTTTCCTTTCTCTCTCTCACTAACACAATCCAATAAAGGCACAAAGGCCAAAAAAATAACTTTTAAAAAAAAAACAGTGTGTTAGAATTTCTGCTACTACTAAATGGACCTTAAACCTAAAATACAGTAACACTGCCCACTCTGGTTTGGGAAAACCTTGCAGG
>NW_007578077.1:175727-216783 GCF_000690725.1 Stegastes partitus
CCACATACAAATGTATTTCTCTAAAAACAGCGTGTTAGAATTTCACCTGGTTGAGCTGGTGTCCCATGTGCAGGGCTACAGTCCCGATGTGGAGGTCATGAGTTCGAATCCCGCTCATGACCCTTTCCCACATGTCCTCCCCCCATTCTTCTCCCCTACTTTCCTGTCTCTCTCTCACTTACACTATCCAATAAAGGCACAAAGGCCAAAAAAATAACTTCAAAAAAACCAGCGTGTTAGAATTTCTGTTACTACTAAATGGGCCTTAAACTTAAAATGCAGTAACACTGCCCACTCTGGTTTGGGAAAACCTTGCAGGCCATTGCACAGTCAACGAAACAGCTTAAAGTACGTTAGTCAGTATCAAATTAGCTTCATGTACAGTTAAAACTCTGTGTACGTGTCACTTTTTTCTATCTGTTATCTGCAATTACAAATTGTAATGCAACTCTCTATTGGTAATTCAGTTTTTATTTTGTCAGCTAAATAAAGCAATAGCTAAACCTAGTCATGGAGAATTAAAAACTAGCTAAACCCCTGCTAAAGCTAACCACTAGCATCTGAAAACAGGTGAAATTTAAGTGAAATTCACTGAATTAATGATGATTTTCTGTCATGTCCTACATGTAAAGCTAATAGATTGGAACTAAAATATATTTTTATTACTTAAATAATAAAAAATAAAGTTTATTTTCTCAAATTGAACTAGTTGCAATGAACCAAAAAGCGTTTTGTAGGGCGATGTTGTGCCCCCACCTTGCCTTCTGTGAAGAATATCCAAGGGCAAGGTGCAGTGTCCTACCATGTTTTGTTTGTAGGTGTTGTGGTTCCATCCGTTTTAGGTTAAAATAAATGTCCCTTCTTGCGTGGTTACAAATCCTGGCTTTCTAGACCGGTATGCTGATAGCTTTGCTTTCCTATGCCGTGATTATACCTCTTGCTGACGTCAACACGGACAGTGCAGACAAAACAGACTCATAGTTGTGAATAAACTACTTACTGGCCCACTTGGAGCTCTTCTTTAAGGCTCCGCACATGTTCAGTAGCTTCACTTCTACATATTTCTATGTATTTGCCACATTAACAGCCAAAAATGTCTCATAAAGTAGTGAGGGGTAGAAAGTAAAAGTAACATATAATGAGGGTTTGAGAAAGGACATAAAAATTTGATAAGGACAGAGAAACACGAGAGTGAAATGAGATGCGGCAAAGCAGCTGTGGTGAGTTAGTGGAAATAGCAGAGCAGCAACTCAGCCCGGGTTTGAAGATATGTCTTCATGGTCCTGTAGCTATCAGCTATGAAGGTATTAAAAATGTCGAACAAATTCCTTCTGCAAGGGTGTGTTACAGACTGGTTTTAGCCTGCATATACCTGCACATGCATCCGTGAAAAGGCGTGAATCATCGCCTGCTTTGGTGAGAAGAACTTGTTTTAAGAAACAGTGTTGTGAATGACTTCACTGAAGCGCTTGTGGAGTTGAAGAAAGTTGATTTGCGCAGAAGTGGGGAAAGTTTAATTAACTGACCATAACTATTCCAGCAGTAAATTAAACAGTGTCGCTGTAATATGGTCGAAAGATTGACGAAGTTGGATGCATGTACGGCATACACTTAAAAGAACTACTTAGTCGCATCGTCGCTCTGCCAAGTTTCCATTTGACCTTTGAGAATCTTGTCTTGAATCCTCCTGACCTTCATTTTGCATGAAAATACGGTCGACCTTCAGCTAGAGATTAACGTTAGCTTTGTCTGCAACTGTCCTTGGCTCCTGTGGGGAAGAACTATATGGGAGCAGAAAGAATGTGCGTGGGGGGGAGAAGCGTGCAGTCACGTGAAGTATAGATGCTAACAGAGGCCAGATCACACAGGGCTTTGCCAGGATCCAGTACATAATGAAAGGGCTTTATGTGGAGTCAAACATGCCCCAGTTCTCAGGCTCCGGCTGGAGACTGAAACCACAGGAGAGGTCTGCAAACGAGCTGATTAACACCTCCAACGTCAGCTTTATGACTAACCATCATAAAACAGACAAACTGTCTTTGTGTCTGTAAAGCCTCAGATGCTACCAGGTGGTTTCTCTTTACCTAAAACATGCCACATAGACATATATATCCAACATCTACCTTGTGCTTTGCTAATGAGTATACAGTATAAGTGTTTACAAAGTGTCATGGTTGAAGGACATTTGTATATATATAAAAAAAGTAGGACTATCTTTGGTTTACTTTCAAAGAACCTTAACACACACCAACTACATCACTATTTTTTTTTAAGTTATTTTTTTGGCCTTTGTGCCTCTATTCAATAGTGATCGTGAGAGAGAGACAGGAAAGTAGGGGAGAAGAATGGGGGAAGGACGTGTGGGAAAGGGTCATGAGCGGGATTCGAACCCATGACTTCCACATCAGGACAGTAGCCCTGCACATGGGACGCCAGCTCAACCAGGTGGCGCCCCAACTACATCACTGTTTTAAATACTAGAGTTTAACTACTTAGCTATTAGCTAGTCAGTATTAGCTTGCATACCATCACGTTTGGGGCTGCAAGGTTGGTCAGTGGTTAGCACTGTTGTCTCACAGCAAGAAGGTCGCTGGTTCGCGACTCTTTCTGCGTGGAGTTTGCATGTTCTCCCCGTGCAGCGTGGGTTCTCTCCGGGTTCTCCGGCTTCCTCCCACACAGTCCAAAAACATGTTGAGGTTAATTGGTGATTCTAAATTGTCTGTAGGTGTGAATGTGAGTGTGCTTGGTTGTCTGTCTCTAAGTGTAGCCCTGTGATAGACTGGTGACCTGTCCAGGTGAACCTGCCTTCACCCTGAGTCAGCTGGGATAGACTCCAGCCCCCCATGACCCTAGTGAGGATTAAGCGGTGTGTAGATGATGGATGGATGGACCATCACGTTTGTCTCAATTTCATGGGCAAAAGTTAAATTGTCGCATTTTGGTACCACTTTCTGATCATGAATCTGTTGCAAAGAGTTTATAAGAGGTAACTAAGGGCTTTAAAATAGTTTAGTAATGCAGTATTAATAAATCTATCAGTGATAAACCACCAGAACAACATCTTTTCATTCGTTACAAATGTAAATAAAGACATAAAAATGCTAATTAGGAGTCCTAAGGGTCATGAAGTCATTTTACTTTTTAATATTGAAACAAGTATGCAGTTAAAATGTTCATTATTTTTGGTCCAGATGCCCGGTGACTCTTTTCCAGAAGGGCAAACGTCAAACAGGCCATCAGAGGGGTGTGCTGATGAATTAGAGCTGGAGGCATAAACACCATCCAGACAGACATTTTGCTACCTGGAAGCTCAAAGTTGTTTTTACTGACGTACAGAAGGAAGTTTAATGTGTATACCTGTGTGTGGCTGTGTGTGCTGGTGCAGAGAGCCAGTGTCACCACTAGAGCGCCCATGTGTACGTCCACAGCTCTGTGTTTCAGGGCCTGTTTGCTCTTGAGTTTGTTTTGGCTGTAATGAAGCACAGTTTCTTAGTCAGAAAGTTCCAGCATAGCTGTCTAACTTCAAGTAGCGCCCCAGTGCTTTTGTAGTCAAAAACACTTTGATATGGCTTCCTGTTGATATTTTTACTTGAAAAGGGACTTTTACCCCACTGAAGGAAGTTTCAGTTGTCACCCTGCCTCAGGGCAAATTTAAATGTGTGACTGTTGAGCACAACTGAAAGTAGAAACAACATTTACCAGCAGTCACACTGTGTCTACCACCTGCCTCTTGGTTCTCTTTTTTTTTTCATTTTCACACACGCACGACTTAACACAAATTTACAGAGAAAACGCAGCAAGTGCACAGGGTTCGTGGTTATCTGCTTCCGATTTGGACCGATTTTGTAAAGCCAGCTCGCACTGCTAAGACCTCAGTCCCTGGTTTGTTGCTAACTGGCTGAAGCCAGATGTGTCCGGGCTGATCTGGCCGTGTGCACAGGCTGACAGGTAAAGAGTTAGATGTAGAAAGTGTGCAAATATCACACGGTGGACTCCAAAGGCTCTGCGCCAGGTAACAGTCGGGTGCAGAATAGTTTGGAACCTCGGAGAGAAATGCTGCATCCAGGCTCGAGTTTTCCAAGCTGGCCTAATTATGCAACAGCTGGTGGGAGTGAGCAGGAGGTAGCAGTGGGGGAGGCACGGCTTTAAAACTTTAGGAGAGATGCACTTAAATTATCTCTCAGAAGAAATGAGTTTTGGCTGAAGCGGTGACACTTCTTTGGCAGTGGACGGTGAAGTGCAGGCGTTACCCCGCTGCCTCCTGACAGTCGGGATGGAGGTCACTTGGTTCAATCTGACAGTGCAGAAAATCCGGTTAATTTGACTTTCTTTTTTTTTTTCCACTGTGCCATACTAACTGAATATAAATCTTGGGCTTAAGTCAGACTTGAAAGGCTACAAAAAGGGCATGTGGTGTTCTGCCAGCAGTGGAACAGATTACACATGTCTGCCCTGCTCAGGTAAACAGGTACGAAGAAGCTACTTTCTCTGAAACCCTTCTTAAGTCTCACCAACCCTGCTCTGCTTTATTATGGGACTAGTTGGTAAATGAGGAAGGAAGACGGGCTGGCAGGAGAATAACCTGAATGACAATAGCGACTCGGTGACCCCGCCCCCTGCAGGCGAGCCCGCCCTCCTCTCACTACCGGCTGATGCAATCCCATGGTTCCATTGCGCTGCTGGAGATAATCCCCAGGCTTTCTGAATGGGCGCTGTGAGCACTGCTCTTTGTAACCTTTCTCCTAGAGGCCTGCGAGCCGACGCAGCCTCGGGCTTCACCTGATACCTGCGACCTTTCACCCAGTGAAGGCTTTAACAGGCTGCCTGTGGCTCAGCAGCACCAGGCGTCTTAGCTGGGATCTCCTAGTTCTGTTTCCATTTCTCACACACACACACACACACACACTCGCCTCGTAGCACTTGACACACTTCAGTCAGTTGCCAAGTGAGGGAATCATTCAGGCACAGGCTGGCAGACATGCGGACTCTTGCTGTTGAGTTGTTCATTTACCAGAGACCCATAGCACGCTGAAACAGTGCCACAACACTGACACGTTTTATTACGGTCCACCGTGAAGTCAGTTAAATATAGTGCTGGAATTAAATTCATTTCATCAAACCAAACTGTTACATTAGGTTGTACAAGTGTAACAGTGTCACGCCTTATTCATCAGCTTCATACAGTTTTGTTAAGCCCAACACTTAAGTGTCAATACTTTGTGTTTTCCCAGATCCGCTCCTCCATCACCACGTTGCTGTTCAGCGGGCGAGAGTTCAGCTGGACTCGCCACATGCTGATCGCCGCCGCCATCCTGGCCTTCAACAACTTGCTGGTCATCTTCGTCCCCACCATCAGGGACATCTTCGGCTTCATCGGTGAGTCCTGATGTTGAAAACAAACATTAATGGAGGTGGCTTGTCTTGTGAGGGACGTTTGTTAAACATGGAGCCTGTAGCTCAGACTGTACGAGCCGGTGAAGCAGCACGGTGGCCTGACTAGCACCTTTAGTTCAGAGGTCCTTCTGCGAAGTAAAGACGTTCGAAGTACAGAAGCTTAAAGTGTCGAGTCGTGTCAGCTATGCAGTCGCGTGAGCAGTTTGTGACCACTGGATCTAAAACGCTTGTTCACGTTCTCACTAACGCCAGCAGTTCACATGTTGGGACAGGTCTGCAGCCGCTTTTCACTGATCACACCTAAAATCATGGATCCTTCTCCAAGTGTCCCAGTTCCTCCCTTACACCAGGTGAAACCATGACCCAGTTTGCATCGGGTCTCAGTAGGTAGTCAGTCCAAAACGGTCAAGGATTCTCTGCACTTCAGTCCTAATATTAGAACCCGGAGGATGAGCACTTTATCCGCCATCCTACTCAGCCAACATTCAGCAGAGCTCCAGAGGTGCACTAACGTTTTAAGAGCTGCCAAGAGCTGACGTTTACATGTGCGTAAAATCTGTGGGAGGAACGCGTAAATATAATGCTTTCAGTCACATTCATTTTTAACCTTTTTATTGTGTTTTGTCTCTTTTTCGGCAAATAGATCACACTAAAATACAAGGAGGGAGTAGGGAGAGTCGTGTGTTGATCCGATGTTGTGTGTCACCCACACAGTTACAGGAACCGGATTATTCATGATGTTGTCGTATTATTAACATATTACACATATTTTCTATATATATCAGTTACTGGCAGCACTGGTATATTGCACAACACCATTCAGGTCACAATCTCAATTTAACATTTTATTGCGCCACAGATAACTCCCAGATTCATTCATTTCCACAAGCTGTGTTTATTCATTGTGGGTTATTTCTTTATTTAGAGTAACTGATGTCAGGACATAACACACATATTACAGACATGATCGCGTTAGCAGCATCTTGCAGCAACTGTTTGCAAGACGTCACACTAATAAAGTTTGTAAGGGATATGTTTGGTATACTCCCCGTGCAGCGTGGGTTCTCTCCAGGTTCTCCAGCTTCCTCCCACACAGTCCAAAAACATGTTGAGGTTAATTGGTGATTCTAAATTGTCTGTAGGTGTGAATGTGAGTGTGCTTGGTTGTCTGTCTCTAAGTGTAGCCCTGCGATAGACTGGTGACCTGTCCAGGGTGTCCCCTACCTTCATCCTAAGTTGACTGGGATAGGCTCCAACCCCCCCCCGCGACCCTAATGAGGATTAAGCGGTGTATAGAAAATGGATGGATGGATGTTTGGTATATTAAATTAAAAAGTTGCCCCTTTGCTGCATTTCAAAAATGCAACTGTCTAAAAAGTAAAGCTATCAGTTATCGTAATTTCTATCTTCCGGGTGAGAGTCCTGCAGTCACACTTGAAATTGTAGGAAGCTTCATAAGTATCTGTCAAGTGCTACTTTTAGGCAGAGTGTTTGAAGTCTTGGTTTAACTTTTATGGTGAGTGCTGATTCTGAGTCTTCCCGGTCGGCTAAATCAGTCCTCCTCTCTCTCGCTTTGTTGCAGGTTCTTCTGCGGCCACACTGCTCATCTTCATCCTTCCCGCCGCCTTTTACATCCGCCTGGTAAAGTCAGTGCCGTACCGCTCCCCGCAGAAGATCGGGGTAAGTGTGCAGAAATATACTTACAATCACACACTCGGCTGCTTTCTCACTGCATCGGGTTTCTCCGTTTGTCCCTCGAGTGTTGGTTAACGTTTTCAAAGCGTGACCCGGCAGAAATTTCAGCAGCCTCCTGCTGTGCGTCTCCACACACTGAATCCCGTCTCGTTCTGTCTCCTCAGGCGACCATCTTCCTGATTGTGGGAATCATCTTCATGATTGGCAGCTTGACGCTCATCGTCCTTGACTGGATCCACAACCCTTCAGGCTCCAGCGGCGGCCACTAAACCCCGTTTCTTTCCCCTCAGATTCACACTAGCAGCCACCCTCACCCCACAACACAGCATCTCTTCTGGTTCGCCTCGTCCTCTGGTTCCCCTCATTTCATAAAATCATCGCAGAAGACATCAGTTTTCCCCTAGAGAATATCCCTGGGTGGATCTTTTTAGTTCTTTTTTTTTTTTTTTTGCTTTTTTGGATGTGACAAGACAAACAAGAGAATCAAAACCCAGAGTGGGAGTAACAGACTCTGGTCTAACATGCCACCAAGACATCCTAAAATCAGAAATTCTTATTTCCACCTATGAAGACACAGAACGAACTTACTCTGCAGCCCTCACCTGAAGCAGATCAGTGAACTGTGATTTGCAGGGCTGGAACGATGATGCAAGTCCATCAGTCCTCTGAACTTGAAAGAGACAATTGGGGGTGGAGTGTGTCGTCATCCATGATAAAGAAGCACTTCTAGCATTATGTTTCACTTTGTTTGTAGCGCTATCACACATCCACACATCTGTATTTAAGCTACCGGCCATGAAAAACCTAGAATTTATCAAGCAGTCGGATCATCTCAGAACGACATTTAATCTGGAACTTAATTCAGTCTTTCATTCGGGAAATTGTGGTTTAATTTAATCACAAGCTTTGCCAAAGTCTGCATGCACATACAGATGTAGTTGGTAGGTTCATGCTAGAGCTTCCCAGCTCCACATTCTCAAGGATCTTTCTCGCCAGCTGTTTTCATCCCGGCTGTGCACATGAAGCCAGGAGGTGCTTTCAGTATTACTGTCACGGAGGGATCTGAACATGCAAGGTATGAATGTACAGAATTAAGTGTATCTACTGAAAAAATGAGCGTTGTACAGAATATCTTCCTTCGCCTCATGAGGCCCTCTGCCATCTAGGCTGTATGAAGTGATCATTTACAACAACCAGTACACACACACCTGCTGGAATAACTTATTCGGGATGTAATATAGGGCTACACAGCACAACATATGGAATCATATGTTGTTATTTTATTATATTATTATTATCAAGTAATTGGCAAAAATATGTAAACAACCTTTTTAAAAAAAACTATTTGAACAGCTGAAAAATGTACAAAGTCAACAGAGACAAACGGGAAACTGTTGATTTGAACATTTAACATGTATTTCGATTTAAGATGTTACGATTGTCGTACAATATGTTCACAACGTGCCAAACTATCTTCATCACTGCCGAATAAGAATCCTCATCCTCCCTAAAATGTCATTCAAATGTAGGCGAAGCTGTATGTGCTGTTCAGGTCAGAAGAGTCGTTGGATGTTTTGGGGAAATGGATTAGCATTAGCTAAATATGTAGCTAACACTATGGCTAACAGGCCTTTAAAACCTAGAAAACAGCGACCTGAATCTCCATGAAACCACAATTCAGTGTTCACACTGGTTTTCATTTAAATAAAACCAATGACATATAAAATTTCTGTTACATTTCGCTTTAGACGCCCTGGTTGGTGGATTTTTACAAGGCAACGTTTACTGGTCTCCCTATTTTCGGTTTCTATGCTAGGCTAATCTGACTCCTAGCTCCAGGCGCCTAGCGTCATATTTAGCATTTAAACATGAGAGTGGCATCAAACTTCTCATCTCATTCACAGCAATAAATTGAATAACTTTTTTGAAAAATGTAAACAATAGTTATTTTTCCATTATGATAGCTGTAGCACAGGAGCTAGCCAGAGTAATAATACCTAGATATAAATGCAGATGGTGTGAGCCAGTACAAGAGTGTACAGTGAGTTCAACATCTGTTACACACATGAGTTACTTCAGGGGTGCCCAATCCTGGTCCTCGAGAGCCACAATCCAGCATGTTTTAGATGTTTCCTTCGTCCAACACACCTGATTCAAATGATCAGCTCATCATCAAGCTCTAAAGAAGCCTGATAACAATCCTGATCATCTGAATCAGGTGTGTTGGAAGATCATCTAAAACATGCAGGACGGTGGCCCTCAAGGACCAGAATTCAACACCCCTGAGTTACTTCCTCCGTTTTGTTGTAAAGAATAAGGTTCACTCACTGAGCTCAGGCGTGCATTACCATTGAGATCAATCTGTTTAAACTTATTATACACATTTGAACATTTACTTATGGCATTTACCTAAAAATTTAAATCAGACATTAATCATAAAAAAATAGTTTTTAATTTGTGCCTTTCGTGTTATTGTCATCAGAACTGGCTTCTAATACAGGTGCCTTCAGTAGAGTAGTTGATGACGACATCCAAACCTCAGACTTGTCTCGTTTCACCTCTTCTCCCAGCCAAAGTGGACAACATTTATAGATCCTTTGTGGATCTATGTACATGAAGCAAATAGATATTTCAAATGAAATAGTGTATTATGTGCATGTTTTTGGACTACAAACATGGTCTTTTTGGACAATTGTATATGCTCTGTAAATAATCTTTATTTTATGGTACACTGACACTCGTTGCCTATGAGTGGGTTGTTGGGGAATTCTACCTGACAAGTCTTCTGCAATCCAGTGTTTGTTTTAGTATATATTACACCTTTATTTTTCTCTCTTGCTGTATGACAGTAGATTTTTTTCCTTTATTTGATGCTTGTATATTTGTAGAAAATTTGTTCCCTATGTATACATTTTCATGTTTTATTGGTGACTTCTCAAATCAGGATGTATTAATCAACAACCTACTTCTAAACACAGTTTTTCCCAGAAGTCTCCGAAATATGGCACCAAGTTTCTGAGATTTATTGGCACCTGCTGACCAACACTGGGTTACCAATTAAAGCCACAAATAAGCAGCATCGATGTGTTTTGGAACACACTGATGATAGCAGAGGCAAAATGTATCCAAAGTATTATGTGACCACACTACAGGAAGGTTCCTACGAGATGATTTCATAGAAGAGCTCAAGACTCTTCTGGTATCCATCATCTCTGGATGAATCTTTGTGTTAGTTCTTTCTAAAGACTTACCAGGACAATCAGACACAGGTTTACTTCATACCTTACTGTGGCTTACAACATATCTCGCTGCTGTCATTGAAACACCGTTTTAAAACCCAGTCTTAGTCAGGTTTTATTTCCATGACGATACTTGAATATAAGCTTTCCACAGCTTGACAACGTCAGCAGCCTTCACGACCGAAGGGTCCACTAGGCCCGTTCACTATGAATGTTACACAATGGATTGTTCTCAGTTTGAAAATCTATCTCACGCTTTCCCAATTCATTTGACGAATGTTTTACTGCAACTTCATTAGCCTCCCGCTACAGACGGTTCAATAAGAGCTTTGTCTCTTCCTCGGGTTGGGTTTCATCTCTTTCAAAGGCTCGTCTTACAAAGAAAGGCAAGAGGCGGCAGGTTTATATCAGAGTCCTCCTTTACACTACACCTCGATCCACTTTAGTATCTCAGGTATTTGATCTAGCTTCATATCTCTTCACCTCTTTTGCATGATTGAGCCAAGCTGTACAATACTGTTGTTGATTGTGCTGGCCTAGATGAGAAGCCTTCTTGTGGATTTGTAAAGCCGACAAGTCTTCAGCTAATGCTGTCAGTGTTTAGAAAGTAGATGTACAGAACCACCTGCCTTATTTTTCTATGGACCCTCAGCCGTGGAGAAGCTCCGGCTGTGTTTCTGCTGTTCACAGTGTCTCTGCTTCCTGTGGATCAGGCCGAACATTCAGATTTGTAATTTTACTGAAACAAAGGGGATGTTTTTTGTATCAGTGATGCTGTTTCATTATGATGAACAATAAAAATGTGAAATGAACAGTTTGGTTTTGGACACTTTTTTCAGCTGCCTTTAGATTTTACAGTTTAAAAGAAAGAAATGCACTAAACATTATGTAATGCATGCGTCTGACTTTCTGTATTCAAACACTGGGGGAGAAGTCCTTGTTGTCTCACCGCTGCTTATATAACGTGTCTGTCCAAACTGACGTGTGGGAACGTAACGGCCGAAGTTATATTTCTGGCATGACGATTAGATATTAGGCCTCTCGGTATAAAACGGATCCTCCTGTTAGTGTGTAGCTCGCATCTCCTGCTGACATGTAGCACCTGCTTGTAATGTCTCAAACAGTCAAAATGAAGAATTAGGTAGCCTCGTCATATTTTTGTTCTCAAGTAGACGTTCTAGGGTCAAAACGAAGCTGGAAATGTTGACAGGCAACTCTGTGTGCATAAATATAAAACAGATATGAAAAATTATTGACACAGGTAATTACAAAAGGTAAAAGCATGGACTGACTATTGCTCATAACATTATTTAGAATGTATCATAGTTATGGTTAAGAAGACCAGGAAGAGGTGTGGATCATGCCACTGTCAGAATGTCAAAACAGATAATTCCACTTTTCAATAAAATGTGCATCAGACACGGATAAAGATTCAAAGCTGAGTGTTTTTTTATACACATCTAGGTAGGGATCCGTAACAACTATTTCTTTTTCATTCAGTGTCTAACATTTGAGGATTGTGAAAAATAACTTGACACGATTAATATTGTGATCCATCTGAAGACACTTTACAAGCATCAACACTGGAGCATTTACATACTGCGCACAAAACATAAGACTAAAAAATGTAATATTCCTGCTCTTTTTTGTGGCTATATTTCATATATATATATATATATTGTTCATCAGTTCCCTCTTTAAGGGCTGCAGGGTGGCTCCGTGGTTAGCATTGTTGCCTCGCAGCAAGAAGGTCACGTACCGGTGAGGACACCCGGGATCTTTCTGCGTGAAGTCTCCATGTTCTCCCCGTGCAGCGTGGGTTCTCTCCAGGTTCTCCAGCTTCCTCCCACACAGTCCAAAAACATGTTGAGGTTAATTGGTGATTCTAAATTGTCCGTAGTTGTGAATGTGAGTGTGCTTGGTTGTCTGTCTCTAAGTGTAGCCCTGTGATAGACTGGTGACCTGTCCAGGTGGACCTGCCTTCACCCTGAGTCAGCTGGGATAGACTCCAGCCCCCCATGACCCTAGTGAGGATTAAGTAGTGTATAGATAATGGATAGAGGTCCCTCTTTAAAGGAAACCATCTCTTTATTACCCAGACAGACTTTCATTTTGCCTTAAGGAGGACTTGTTTCAGATTATCACTGATATTTATAAAACCCCCTAAATGTAAAAGTGAGTGTAACACAGACTCTATGTCTGAAGCTGCAGGTTTGTGTGCACACAGTCCCATCAGCATGCAGGTCACATTCCTCCACACGGTTTTGATGTAAATCTGGTTACACAACACCTGCGAGCTTCATCCTCTGGTTGACAACCTGCTGCAGCTCCTCTGCCTCACCTCCACCTGCAGCTCTCTGTTTGTGTGGCATCACTCAGTTCATATGTGATTGCTGAACTGTCTGAGCTCAGTGTGTTGCAGAGGCACAGGCGACGCTTCTGATGCATGACTGATGAATTGAACTCTACAGTTTTCTGCGACATTGTTTCACTGAAAGCAACCATAACAGGATGCAGCAAGGGTGACTCATCGTACACAAAACCGCAAACATCTGAATCAATTGTGATTGCAAAGATAACGGGGTTTCCTGCAGCTTGACACAGTTTAAAAACCAGTAAAGGTATGTTAAAAAAAAATCTATTCAGATAAAAAACCCCGAACTAGATGAGGTTGAGGTCCCTTTTCTGAGTTGGTTATCAAAACTGAGCTGCTTGCTTTTTTGTCTGATCCACCTTTACTCCTGTTCTCTGTTTTTACTGATTCCCCACTTGTCCATCTCCAGACATTTCCCTCTTTCTTCTTCTTCTTCTTCTTCCCTCTTTACCTCTGCAACTAAAGCCAGTACCCTCCCCTTCCCCCTTCCCCAATCTCCCTCACCCCTGCATTTTTTTCCCTCCGTTCTATCTTCTTTTCATGAGGATTAACTGTACCATTCTGTACAGTGGGCTAAATTCCTGGAATACGGTCACCGTTAATAACCTACTATCTGTGTGGGAAAAAGCTTCAGGAGCTGCAATCTGCTGAGAACTGAAGGCACATTAGCCAGACATGGATAAAAATGAAAAAACACCTGCTTGGGATCAGAAGTTCTCTCTATGATCCTATGAAGAATTATTATTATTATTATAATGCAGCTGACTTCCACCTAATAAAGGCTAACCCACTGAGTCATTTATAAAAGCTATATCATGTTTATATGATCGAGTAGAGGATGAATATGTTGGATTCGTCTGTGAAGAGGCCATCATTTTAACTCTGGTGTGTCTCCATCAACTGTTTTGGAAAACACCTGAGCTGTTAAATGATCCTTCATGTTGAAGGAGGCAGCATAAAATCACATTAACAGCTACCCGGTGAAACCAAACACTGATCAGAATGGTGACAGATACTGAAACCCTGGCAGAGAAAAGATGCTTTAATGCAAAGGTCAGAGTCAGATAATAATTCCCTGTAGGTTTGTCACTATGTGCAACACTGTTCACAACCACACAGTCATTTGATCCATTGCTAGTATAAAAATATTGATTAATAGCAGCTTTAAAAAAAAAAAGCCCTGTCTAACGGTTGGACAGGCTGCCATCCGTCATTGATCAGATCAGCCCACTGCTGCAGATCTGGGTCATGTGGCAGCAGAGTTGTCACTGTAGTTTTATGTCGAGCCACATCTTTCAGATTCTCCTGGGAGATGCGAGGCCAGCTGGCTGATTCAGTACGCTCCGGCTCTACCCTCATGTGCCCTTCCCAAAGTTGGATGCACCAGGAATACCTCCATAAGGAAGCATCTGGAAAACATTCCGATCCCGTGATTCCAGTTGGCTCCTTTCACTTTGAGCTGCTTCCAGTTATCTGAGCTTCTACACGCGTCTTTCAGGGTGAGACCAGGAACTAATTTTGGCCGTTTGTATCTGCAACATGATCCTTTTGGACGCTACCAACAATGAGGCGACTGATGTAGCAGGAGACACTGATTGCATCAGCAACTGTGTTTTTTTCTGGAACAGTTTTTTGCACGTGTACGGTTTGTGTATATATAAATACAGTATGTTGCTGTCCAACTTAAAGGAACAGTTTGATATTTTGGAAAGTTTATATTGGCTGTATTACCATGAGATACACTGGAAGGCCGATCACAGCCAGAAGTTACATCCAGGAGATGGTTAGCTGAGCAGAAATACTGTAAGTTAGATTACTCATGACTGTACAGACACGACTGTTCAAAACTACCTCTCATATGGAGTCATGGTGTCTCTATGATGTTAGAACCAGAAGAGACTCAAGAAAGTGTCTGTGTTGAGCCACAATTTTACAATTTCTCTCTAAAAGATTGACTAAAATGTACAAGTATTGTTTTTTTGACAAACATTTACGGGAAAAAACAAATATTCGTTTACATAGAATTAAAATTAGATTTCTACAAAGTAATGTCAATTATTTATATATAAAATAAGTGCACGTAAACGGCCCAGTCAAATAAAAAGAAAAATTCCAAGGTGGTGAATGTTTTTTTAGGCAATGTATAATTGTACAGTCTTCATGCTAAGCTAAGCTAAGCTAAGCTAAGCAGCTACTGGCTGTAGCTTCATATTTACCACATATATTTGAGTGTGGTATCAATCTTCTCACCTAATTCATGACGAGACAGCCATACTGAACTAACAGCTCAAGCAAATAGCAACAAATAATGCCCTTCTAACAGTGAATTAAACCGACTGTACTGTCTGAACATGTGAGGTATTGTAGGCAGAAATGGCTGCAGTCCAAACCGTAATTAAGGCAGAGGTGTGATGTCTAAATGTATTTATGATGACAGTAACAGTACGTATAGGTGACAAAGGACGTCCTTGGCTGACGCCAGCGTTTGCCGTGAACGTGCGTAGGTGTGGTTAATAGACTCTTATGTAATATAGATTGAATCTCCATAACAGCTGAGTGGAGGCAAAAGCAGGCCTGCACTCTCATCTGCTAAATGCCAATAAATGTCACCAGAACTGAAGGACTTTATTCAATAACATGGAATGGATTGAATTTACAGTTTACAGCCGATGATTTAGGGAGCGTGAGCATGTGTGCTGCTGTTGTGACTGCTTCAGCATTACATAAGCTCAGGCTGCTGGTTGGATGCTGAGGTCTCCTCTGAGAGCAGAATCCCGCATCCATCACCGCAATAAGAGGGTCAGAGTGGCAGACATCACACACACACACACACACACACACACACACAGAGGCACGCCCAGATGCAACCACACACACACAAACACGCAATCAGTGAACACAGACGCGTAAAACATACACCGTTGTGGTAATCACAGGTTTCCATGTTCTAAGAGCAGGATATGTGTCATGTTGTCATCATGTGACTTGCAGGAACCTATCAGCTCTCAGCACACACACACACACCTCATCATGATGTTACACAGCAGTCCCCTTCAGGCACACAGGAGGCACATTGTAAATAATGGCAATAACAAAGTCCTTCAAGGTGACACAAACTATCAGTCACTGTAGATTTTTTTTTTTAAACCCCAGTTTCATAAAGGATAGTGGGCTGATTGAGTCCTTAGTCTTTGTGTCCTGTATGTTCTACATGTAGCACACTGCCAGATAAACTGTCAGTTTAAATATCAGATTCAGTAATATTTGAGATTATTCAATATTATTTTGAAGATACATATCTGTCGTACGTTAGTGATCCTTTATGCAGGATGTCGTACAATTTTGTGCCCTTGTAGTAGGTCTGTCTTGGAATTCTATAACTGAATTATTTATGTCCTTGATTACATAACCTTGGTCCAGTTGTGTATGTCTGTATCCATTTTGCAATGTTTTGTAATATATGGGTTTTACCTTTGTCATATAAATGAATTACTATTTCTTAAGTGCTTTTTTTTCTTATGATGAAAAAGCACTACAATAAGTAAGTATGTTTTAATAAATAGTATATAGCGATGCAAAAACACATGCTTTTTCTACAGTGCTGTTTATGTTTACACTGGTAAGTCTGTGCTATATTTTCTGTGCAGACTGTTTTTACTGACTTTAATATGGTCTCCGTTGTCAGATGGTACATTGAGCATTGTTGGGATGGGGTCGCCTCCTCAGGCTCTCTGAGTGTCAGAGATCAGAGCTGAGTGTTGGATTTGGCGTGTCTTTCTGGAAGGTGCTGCGTGACACACCCACAGTGGCAAAGATGGCGACACGGTGATAGAAACCACGTTCAGGTGTGAGGAGGCAGCGTCTCCAGGCGAGGACATGCAGCTCAGAGCGCACACAAAGAGGCTGGTCTTGATTCTGACCTCTCAGATCGTAGGTGTGTTAAAGCAGCCTCAAAGGCAGAAATTGTCCAGCAGGTTTGCAGGGCTGGGAACACATCCAACCCAAAGCCTTCACCAGCATTTCACCAGCTCTGGATTCTTCTCCTACTGTGTCGGAAAACAAATCCACTCTATGAACAGTGAGGACTGTTTGGAGAAAATAAACGTACAGTAGGCAAAGCTGTGACTCTGTATCTTCAGTTGACAGCTTCCCTCACTCATCACTGCTTAAGTTTTTATTTCCTCCTCTGACCATGTGACACCCTTTCCAGGAAACTAATGTTTTGCTATGTGTGCAAACACTGAGCTCCATCTCTGCAGTTTCATATGTCCGTGTGAAACATACTCAGCTATTTACTGTACACTGGGACCATCTGATCCTGAGCACTCAGCGTTCACATGACAGAAGAGCCTTCACTGACTTTCACTGTCTTGAGGATTAGTGGTGCTAAGCTGACAAATCTTTAAATGTTCTTTGTGCAATAAAAATCATTTGAAATCCTAGTTTCTCATCACACAGATTCTTGATTTCTGACAAGCAGCTGAACATTACTTCCTCTTGGCGTACCTCAAGGTTCAATATTGGGCCCTCTGTTTTTTTTTTCACATGCCTCTTTTATATATTTAGTTCAGCTCTACTTATACTAGTAGTTTGGTTGCTGTAAACACTGACAGCTTGCTTTACAAATGTCAACTGTTTTTCATCGGTTTAACAAGATCCATGGTTAATTGGTTCACCTGTTTGTTTACGACTAACATTTCTAAAGCTATAAAATACTTTTCTGTCCAGTTACGTAAAGACTTAAATTACGTTACATTTTTTGAATTTGTCCATTGCTTAGGGTTTTGAGTTCATCTTGCAGACTGTGCAGTACATTTGGAATTATGACCAGAATTATATTTATTGGATTTTGTTATAAAGGGCAACTTTGTGTTTGATTTAATGGTACCAAAACTGTGTTTTTATTTAATTTGTTATATCACATTTTAATGTATAATCACATTTGTATTCATTGTGTTGACTGTTATCCATTTTTTAACAAATTCAGTAAGTCTCATATATCCCCAGAATGTGTATTTTATTCCTTTGCATGGATCATTCATTCTATCATGCCCATAATACGCCTGGCGTTAGTCCTGTTCCGGGCTGTTTCAGTGTCTATAGCTTTAAATCTAACTAAGCCGCTGCCCTCCAGACCTCTTCCAGGAAGAGAACCTGCATCTACTCTGTTCAATGAGTGGCAGAGAGGAGGCCAGAGGTGGAGCTTATCCTTTAGTGACATCACAACAGGATGCAAACCTGAACGTCTTGTTGTTCAGAGACACATGTACTGATCTATGTAGAAAGGAGAGATGGTGTTTTTTATATTTTTTGTAAGTCTTTCGGCACACTGGGAACATGTAATTATGTTCAAAAACAAGGGACAACTAGATGTTGCATAATATGGCCCCTTTAAGAAAAATGGTATCCAAATAAAGCTGTTGTTATATTTAGGGATGGGTATCGTTAAGGTTTTAATGGCACTGCTACTTTTACAGATACTGCTTATTGGTCCGGTACTTTTTCGATTGTTTTCGTTTGTTTTGTTTTTTAAAGAGAAAAAACTTTAAGAAAATTATGAACAGAAAAAAGATGGCTTTATTTTCTCATGCATACTATATTTAAATTAAAATGTGTATAGACACTAATGCTGTGTTGATGGGACCATCAGAGCACTGTGGACAGAGTCACAGGTCTTACTCACAGTAAGCTGTCCAGCATTACCTCAGAATTAAAAGCTCCACCTTTGACAGTATTTTTACTGTGTGACTTTATTTGTTCCGTGAAGAAAACAATTGACGTACTTCTTCAACCACTAACACCAACATTTAGTTAGAGAAAGACTGAAAATCAAGTGAGGCGATTGTCTCCAGTCTTTAAAAACTTCACCCCGGAGCTCGTTTAACACCGGGGCTTGGTACATTTCCACAGTTCTGTTCTTAGGTCTTATGTCAGGACATGTAATAAGCTAATACCCTTTATGATTCAAGGCTGAAGTGACACAACAACCACTTTCGCCTATTTTATCAACAGAGGCTTATTAATGGCCATCATAAAACTCACTTCAAGCCTTTTACAGTCCTGTTATCCTGATATGAACTGTTAGTGATCTCAGCCCTGTCGTTACTTCCTGTGGATACAACAGAGATGCCAGAGTGTCAAAAGATGCATGACTCACTGTGTTTGATAGAAAATTTAACATTCCACACTGATAGGCAAACAATGACTTTGCATCTTGTTTTGGAAATGATCCCTGTTGGAACACAATGTTCAGTTCAAAGGTCCATGAGGGAGGATTTTTGCATTTGTCCCGCTCCAAACAATATTAGGAAATAGCATGATTCCCAGTAGCAGTGTGGAAAAATCCCAAAGATATATTACAGTAATATGTTGTTTACGTTTATGCTTTGATTCAGCAATAGCAATTTGATGTTGGGTTTTTAACTGGACATGATAGCTCTGTTATAAATTCACACAGAAAGCATGACATGTGTGTGTTTTTGGGCAAAACTCCAAATCAGATTAAAAATTTACAGTAACTAGATGGTTTCAGTCTAAGTGCAGGTTTAGACAAATGTTCACACGCTGTAAATGTGTGAATGGCCACAAGTGGTTCAGATAGTCACAGGTACATTTCTTACCCATTTCTGCATTTTTAACGAAAGTCTGCTTTTTTTTTTTCTTGACGTGTGATGTGGCAACAAGTTCTAGTTCAGGCGAAGTTACAAGAGGAAACAGTATCTGTACCAATGTCTCGAGTTCACTGTGTGTCTGTTGTCAGGGCACTTCCTGTTCATTTTAAAGAAACGTTGTGTTGCTTCATGCTCACTTCCTCAACCTTTCAAAGAAAAATAGTGTACTTCACAGGTACTACAAGTATTTTAGGCTTTTTTTGATAGAGCTGGTAGAGACTGATAGGAAATGTGGCAACAAGGTCCACAAGCTGCAAAGTTTATAGGATGTAAAATGGTCGAATGAGGTGAATCTTAGCCAGTGACAAGAGCAAAGACACATGTGCACATAATTGCACATATATATATGTATAAAAACAGTCAGGAGTCCTTCTTAGGTTTAAATATGGATACTTAAAAGACGATTTCTTATTTTTTCTTCTTCGTCCAACAGTCTCACACCAAGATACATCAACAGCTGCAGTGTGAACTGCACAAAACGTGTTAGTTTCACAGAAAAGGATTTCATCAGCCAGCGAACTGCACAAAACGTGTTAGTTTCACAGAAAAGGATTTCAAATTTTGATATTTCTATGTTCTATGTTTCTTTGTTTGTTTTGTTGGCCTATTCTTTTTTGTTGGGCTGCATCAATGTGACGACTCCTACATTTTTTTCACTCCGCGCATAAAGACAGACTGGAGTTTGAGTTGGACCGTTCTTTCTCCTGTTCTATTTTTGCACTTTCTGTTTTGCCGTTTTCAGTCGTTCACTTATGTTTACAGTTGCCATCTTAAGTCACTGTTTGCTTTGGTTCACGCTAAACATGTGCTTGGTTTAGTCTAGGCACCAAAACTACTTGGTTTCCTTTTAGGAAGAGCTCAGGGTTTAGGTTAAAATACAGCTGAAGAAATGCTGACAACAGAGCTGTAGCAGTTTTCTAAGTTGCTACGCTGACGAATCCCATCCAGAGAATAGACCCTAAAAAATGAAGGCATCTCACAATGTTGCAGCTCTTTTGCAAAAATAATCCATCCCTAATATGCATTTTGCAGAAAGGTCGCCTGTTCTACTGTAGAACTAAAAGACATAAATCTCGGTTCTTGATTTTGCTTCTCTTTAGCGATCTTCGCTGCAGTGATGAGTTACTGCACTGTGATGTCATCAGTGGGCGTGGCCAGACATGCAGCACACTAATTATCAAGTGTGTTGTTGACTGATGTGAATTTAGTCACATGCATTTATCACACAAACTTAATTAGCAAAGCAGAGGGAACAAACGTCATTTCAGAGTTCAGATTCTTTAAGTTTTACATTTAATGTCTGGTCTGATGCTAAAGTACATCAAGTGTTTTTTGTTTTAATCACTCCAGCTGACACAAAGTAGTCCTAAATATTGAGTAGACGTATTAACCAAAGACAGTCTCCAGATGCAAAGCTGACAACTCAGTGCGCTGCATGTACACAAAAAGCGACGCATTGAAAACATCCCCATGAAGCTGCACATGCAACAGCCTCTGGACTCACATGGGCATCTGTGAGGCTCCTGCAGACGTTGCTGGATAATGTAAAAATGTGTGACAACAAGAGAACACAGACAACATTAAACCCGTTTGATGCAAAAACAATATCTCTGAAGTTTTCATTTTTAAAGGCTTAGTCGTGTTATTTCCATGAAAGCGACAGTCACAGGAAATATGTACATTATTGTACAGGAAGGTTCAAGAGACTCAGACGGGGTCAGTATGGAATTCATAATGTAAATCCACACAGCAACTGACCCTTTGATGCTACTTTATTAGACATTTTTTAAAAAGAAGAAGAAGAAGCTCCTCTGGCACCACCATAACATACACCTTAATTCTAAATGACTGCAGACTCAATATGAGAGTGTTCTGAAGTTGTGTTTGTTCAGCTGGGGCTGCCGGTCGTTTTGCTCTCGCCCTCTCACCCCTTTCACTTTTTTGGATGTTCCTGTTCAGGTGCTTTTTGCCTTCAGGTGCTTTCATAACCTCCCATGACTCAACACAATTTGAATGTTTGAGAAGAACGATAACTGAGGGTGGAGCCTGGAAAACAATGGATAATATTGTACTTCGTGTTTTGTTACTCGTTAAAAGTGAAAGAAAAAAATTGATTGTGGTGATACATTTGGCGTCCAAGTGCACTTTGGTGCAGCGTTTCCGCACCCTCACGTTTGCCAACTGACGACGGCATCTTTTTCTCTGCTTCGAGAACATTCTGTCTATTCAGTCGTGTTGGCAAGAACTTCTTCTGTTTGTTCCAAAGGATGAAATGTGATGCACATGACTTCCTCAATCTCACCTGCCCCAAAATGTGACACAACAGATGAGTTTTTCATAGAGCTGATAAAAGATAAGTCGAGAACAGAAGAACAGAAAAAAGGCCTTTTATTAAAAATTTGCATTTTTATGAAGGGTCCAGTTTTGCCACGTTACCATGACTCATCACCACAACACTGAACCAATACTGAGTCACGGTGGTGTATGCATATATCAATAAACATGAGCTGCCTGCAGCGTCATTTTGCCCAACTTATTCCTGCTATTTGCTTTAAAAAGATATTAAACCTGCTCATGGCTCAGTCAGCCAATTTCCCAGAATGTACTTTAAGGATTTGTGATTCATTGCTAGGATCAGGTCCTGACTAGAAAAGTCATTCAGGCGATCATTGTGACACTTGTACGGACACGACAACATTTGATCTCTTCCATTGCTGGTCACAGGTTAATATTTGACTTGTATTAGGCTACTGAGTGAACTACTGAAGGATATAAATAATGATTACAAAAAATCAACTGCTGGTTCATGACTTCTATTAAAGTACCCCTATTATGCACATTTACAAGTACATCTGTTTGTTTTGGGGGTCTGCTACAACATGTTTGCATGCTCTCATGTTTAAAAACAAACATTATTTTTCTCATATTGTACTTTGCTGCAGCATCTTTTCTCACATTCTCTCTGAAATGCTCAGTTCTAGCTTTTGTCCTGTTTAAGGCCTCTTTCCTGAATAGCCCAGTCTGCTCTGATTGGTCAGCATAACCCCAGATCTCTGACTATAGGCAGAGAACTGTAAGCCTAAGATCAGGGCCGGTCCTGACCAATTTGATGCCCCAGGCATCACTATGAATTTCACTCCTAATTGTCATACAGTAACACAAACTGTATGCATGTATTCAAGCTTTTACTTAAGTATAAACAACACACTAAATGAAACTGAAGAAACAAGTCTTTGCGACACTCCCTGGCTAACTCACGTGTATTCAAATATTTAACCACAAGCGCCGATGCCGGTCCTCTACGATCGTCTTAGCTGCTAAGGTTAGCAGCTAACGTATTTGCCGCTAACGTTAGCAGCTAAGACGCTAATGTTTTCGCTAACGTCTTCGCTGCTAACGTAGCGTCTTTGCTGCTAAAGGTAGGGAAACTGCATTGGCGCTTGTTAATAAATACTTGCCTGAATACATGTCAGTTAGCCGGGTAAGCTTGTGGCGCCCCCCGTGGATGTCGGTGCCCTTAGCATTTGCCTATACTGCCTATGCTCTGCCTAAGATAGCAGGCTCTCGCAAGGAAGTCATGGTGGACTGACAGGAAGCTGCTCATTCTTTGTTTGAGGGCATAAAAACTAGCTGCTAAGCAGGCGTTAGGCAAATTGTGTACCATGGTGACATAAGTAGGTAACAGAAGAAAACCCTGGACCTGGAGCAGTGCTTTCTGTAGACATGAATAACTCTCTCAGATGTGGAATCTGGGTTTTCTAAGTTTGCAGACCTTTTATATGCACAAAAAAGCGCACACACTCATGTGTGAGTTAAGTGTATAAGTTCACTATTGTGACCCAAAGTATCACAAACCGAGTTCCAGTTTTCCGCTGGTACTGACTGTTAGCTTTAATAGCAGCTTAAGGGCAACTTTCTGAGAGGTGTTGACTTGAGACACAATAAGATAAGATAAGATAAGATTTGCCTTTATTTAGCTCACAGTGGAGAAATTCACATTGTTGACAGCAGCACTACACACACAGATACACACATACACACATACTAGACAATGTTCTCATTCAACCAAAACCCAATGCAACCCCTCCAGGCTCTGGTGTCAGTCCTGAGCTTTACATGCCGACCATCCACCCCAACCACCTCCTGACTGTTTTGGTGCAATACAAAGCGTTTCATCCTTCCAGAAAGGTTTGCCTCTGAACATAATCCAGGGAGCATTACCGGTTGTGACCACAACAGACATGAGATTTAGTTAAACGTAAACATAATTTCTAGGAGATGCTGGAGGTATTTAATAAGTTTCTAATTAGATTTGATGTATTTAAACCTTTACGAAACCAAATATCCTGAAAATAAGCCTGACTCACTGGAGAAAAGTCTGGCTTTAATGGTAATCTGACTTTATGAAGCTTTAATCTTTTATAGTATCTGGCCCACAGAGGACAAAGTAATGTTGATGGAGTAATTAGATAAATAAAGCGGTTGAACAGACTGTGATATGAGCACTAATGGAAACGTGACACACAGTCACTCAACCGGATTTCGATTGTTTGCCTTGATATGTTCAAATGCGTCAGTGGCATTTGTTGAGCTCACCTGCTGGGTGCAGCTCGACTCCAAAACTTTTGTCTCACAGGCATTTTAAATCTTGTGATTTTTCTGTCATTTGTCTTCAGTCAGAAGTCTTAAGTCCTTTTATTCACCTGAGAGTTTCCTTGAGTAGGTTTGTGATCAGTTAATCGTGTGTTACTGGTGATAAAAATGAAAGCATTCTTCCTGTAGTTTGGGAAACTGTGACTTTGGAATCAGGTTGTTGATAGTTGGAGGTGCGTTCTTTAATCCATTAACATTTAATAATGGTGTTCAGTACACACTGGGCTCAGACGGTTTCCCGTAGACGGGTTAAAATACTGGTCAAAAGTTAAGCTTTCATTAAAATACCACTCTCTTGAATCTGACTTATTCTGTAAATGCTGTTATGTATGCAGAGGAATGCTTAAACCCATGAGCCACTGAGTATTTGCAGAATCTTTACCTGTCTGGGTGTGAACAGCACAGTGGCCCACATTCTTCATTCAACAGTTAGTGTTCTCATTAAACATAATTACCAAGTGATAAATACCCAACTAATGAGGGAAGATCAAATAGAAAACCATCACTTGCTTCATTATGTGTAAAAAAACAATCATTTTCTAAATATGCTGTAATTGTACCTGCAGGCACTGAAAGTGTTTCATTTCAAACACCTCACACTGTTCAATGCGTCTTTTTGTTGTGTTTTTGTTTTTCTAACCTTTGCCACCATGAGCTGCAGCACCAGTCCTCTTATGCAACAACCTGAGAGTAAAACAGTAACGTGGGGCCGCCGTCTAGCTCACCTGGTTGAGCTGCTGACCCATGACAGGGGCTATAGTCCCCAATGCAGCGGCCGTGGGTTTGAATCCCGCTCATGGCCCTTTGCTGCAACTTCATTCTCCTCCACACTTTCCTATCTCTCTCTCAACTGTCCCATCCAATTAGGGCAAGAAGGCCAAAAAACAACTTAAAAAAAGAAACCGTAATGTGGCACTGAAGAAGATAACAGAAGAAATGTTTGAAACCAGTCGCACCGTCTGATAAATAATCCTGATGAGAATCAGGAGCTGTGCCAATCAACGAGGGACAAATTTGTCTTATATTCAACCACAACGTTTGACTGAGGGTTACATAAAAATACATGAACCAGACAGCTTTACTGCTGCAGCCATGTGACTGCTGCTGCTTTTAGACCTCAGGCTGCACGCTGACAAGAAGTTACACAAATGCAGCTTTCAAGCTACATAATGGTGCTATTTGGAAGATACTTGAGCTTATTTATAAAACGCGGAAACCAGCACATCAATCATTATAGCCCCTCGTTAGAGTCTGACCTCTTTAAAATGACAACGACTGAATATATCGCACTACAAGACACATTATTAAATGGGATATTCAACATACTATGAAAGGAAAAGCATGAAAAAAGTGACATGAAATCCTGCCATTCAGTAAAAACATTAATCGTGTGTTGAGCATATTGCAGATCAACACCTGTTGGCTGTATTGCCACACCATTAGGTTTTAAAATAAGAATTTCTTATTGTTGAGCTTCTTTCAGATCTTTTACATTATGTTTATATCACTTTATGAACATCCGCATGTAGCAAACTGTCCAATTCACCAACCACAACATAAAAACCTTTCATCTTTAATGCCAAAAAAGGGAAAGTTTAGGCAAGTTAAGACTTTGTAGTCTACAAACTGCATCAAACTTTGAGTTAGTAACCTCAGTTTCATGAAAACCTGTGAATACAGACCAGCTAAAGGGACGTTTGTGGACCAGGTAGCTCAGATCCTGATCGGCTGGCCCTCCTGTAGCGTATATTACATAACCATGCTACAGACAGCAGAGCTCCTCTGCACCTGGTCGTCCAGCTGTACTTTCTCACTCCCCCGGAGACTCAAATCAACACTTTATCCCACTTTTAACCTTCCTAAAAGTTAAACTACACAGTCAACAGAACAGCAAGCTATAATGAGGAAGTCTGGAACAAGTCTGGTTTTCTACAACAGGGAGGCAAAGATGAATTTGTGATGTTTTGATGACACAGGCTAAAGCAGCACGCAAGCGTCCTGTGAGATCTGCAGCAGGTGTTGGTGCACATTCTGTTTTTGCTTCTTCAGTTTTTTCCATCACAGCATCAGCGAAGGGCAAACATGCTGTAACTCAAACTCGTGGCCGAGCAGAGAACAGAACAGAATGTGATCCGACATTTGGCAGCGGTTTGATACGTAACACAACTGCTGTCACACTGAAACAGCTCCAACAAAATTTCTATTGTTTCGTCAGACAGACTTGATTTGGCAAAATGGGACGGTAACCACAGCAACACAGGTAGAGCTCCTGACCAATGGGCACGACTCTTCCTCAACAACCCAGTCATTCATTTTGTATCTTTATATTATTGATTTTTATGATTTCCATTAGCCACGATCCATCCATTCATTATCTATACACTGCTTAATCCTCACTAGGGATTAAAAATTCACTCACTAGCTGACTCAGGGTGAAGGTAGGGGATACCAGTCTATCACAGGGCCACACTTAGAGACAGACAACCAAGCACACTCACATTCACACCTACGGACAATTTACAATCACCAATTAACCTCAACATGTTTTTGGACTGTGTGGGAGGAAGCCGGAGAACCCGGAGAGAACCCACACTGTACGGGGAGAACACCTTGCAGCCCCATTCGTCACTAATAAAATCATTTTATCAACAAACAACATACAAAACACTTCTAGTTTGGAGCCATCTGGACTTCTCATTGTGCTCAAAACTATGTCTATACATTGGAGTTACAAGTCAGAAACATGTCAGTTTCCTTGTGAACATCATCCAGGGTGAAAGTAGTAGCATACCAATAATAACTTCTCAGACACACGGTTGCATGAGGATATTTCTACAGCTGTCCTCAAAAAGTTGTAGTGAAACAGCTGTTAGCTAGCCATGAGGGAAGTTTAAACCGAGTGCTTCAAAATTGAAAGGTTTAAATGTAAAATAGACCTCAACTGCTGCCTTTGTGAAGGTAAGCAATGTTTTTGCAAGATAAAATCCTTTCAAACAGCTCTAGCTAGCTGTGTGTCACTCTTAGCTAACACCAGCTAACAGTGAAGACTAGCGTTAGCGTTGCTATAAATCACAGTTACATGGATTCATTTATGAAACTGCTCTACAGTTCAAGATATCATTTTAGAGGTGAAGACAAGAGAGGGATTTTAACATAAATATGTTTTTTGAACATGTGTTTTGTGTATAATAAGACTTAATTGACTGATGAACACCCAATTCAGACTACACAGTGTTTGATAAAAAGGTCACAGTGTCAGTTAGCTAAGTGTAGACTCACACATCCTGATGGGACGTCCGAACACATTGGTGTCCGTCCAGTCCAGCCTGCCAGTTTTCATTATCTGTACAATGTCAACAGGAAGAAGCTGCCAAAGATCGACTCTCAGAAGTAAAGAAGTTTGTGCCTCTTTTGATCAATACCATGGAATACAGTGTGGAAGCTATAATATAAGGGAAAAATAGAACACGACAGACTTTATGCCACACACCATCAGTTGACATCTACTGACTTGACATGACTTGATGTTGTAAATATGCGCTATATAAATAAAATTGAATTGAAATTGAATTGAATACCCCACATTGGATTCCATGCCCGGTACCACCCCTATTTGGTCCCAATGGCCTTTGTCACAGGGGTCAGATGGTCACCATGTGGTAAACAATAAGACAAGGATACAGGATTTGAAATGCGTACTAAACAGCTCCATAATTCATATTTCAGCTGATTTGTGTTACTGATTACAGGCTTTATATAATCTAAAAGTAAATAAATCAGTCCAGCCAGAGTCAACGACAGCCGATTTTAGAACAGCAGGCATCTTTCCTGGATACATGGTTGTGTACAGAAGTACATCATATAGAATCCACACACATCGAAAGTTTAGTGGGGCTTTTTTCTTACCATCTAGTGCCTTGGAGGGTATGTGTGTGTGTGTGTGTGTGTGAGGGCTCATTAGCGATGGAGTTCCAGGTCAGTTTAAGAAGGACGATGGATGTCAGATGTGGGTCACTGAGGGAGGGTCAGTGGTACTGAATGTGTCCTCTCAGAGTGTTAACACTGGACTGAAGTCCGGTCAGACCAGATGAGAAATGAATTTTCGTGGAAATGCATTTGCAGAGTATTTGTAAGGCTCTGATCATCTCTGACCTAACAGCCCTTTTCCCTCCCTTGTTGTTTCGCCATAGTATCTGTCACACTCATGCTAACTTTGCTGTTTCTTACGTGTGACTGTGCTCATTTTGGAAAGTCAGACGCTGATCCATTTTTATATATACATGGGAAAACGTTACATAACACAAAACAGATCCAGCGTCCAGCTAAGCCAGTGTGTCTCTAGTCAGCCAACACAACAGGCCTGGAGATGAAAGAGTGCAAGTTAGCGTACACACTAGAAACCAGCCAGGCCTACCGTGTCACACTGCTCTGCCAAATACCGGCACTCATAGTAACACACATGCACAACAAACTCTGTGGACTCGCCACAGTTAGAAAGTCATTTCCAAGAATAGCTCTGCTGCTGAAATAATAACACCTATTCGGTCATCTGGGTGTTACAAAACCAAGATGTTAGTTGCAGACGTTAGACTGACAGGAAAATGCAGCAACAAGTCGTCTACTGTTGGTCACTAGTGACAAACTTATAGCAATATTCTGACAAAAATAAGAAGTTTGTCACAAGTGTGTTCACCAGCAGTGTGCCACCAGTCTGCCCAATTCTGAATGTTTTTTTCTTTTTATTTGTTTGCATGTTTGTTTCTCATTAGTCACAAAGCAGTTGGCAAACAACTAGTTTTACAACAACCATGTGTAACATAGCCATACATACACCGTCTGTCACACCACACAGCAGAGTTTGTGTGCTCCAAAGCAGTTCATGAAAATAACCCTAATTCACATCCTTTTTTTTATTATTATTATTATTTCAAAAGCTTTAAATTCACTCAGCAACTGCATGGAAACGTGGCTGTTATCACGTTCTGCAAACTTCTTACCTCTGACTTCCTTGACTGTGTTGATTTCTTCACCTGTGCTCTTTCACCCAGACATCACAACTCCTTCTCATTTTCGTCTCAACATCACCATTATTCAGCGATCTTTATTAGTAAGAATGTATTTATTATGAATGGGCTGCTGAGTGAGCGGGATTTGTCATTAAATCCTATTTATAGTCATTTGTTGAGAACCTGTCTTGAAATGTCTGTTTTTGCTTTGTGTTGTAAAAAAAAAAAAAAAAACTACACTTCTTAACACATCAGATAAAATGCGGCTCTGCCAATGTTAGGGCAGATTGCATTTGACTTTTTGACTGTAGATCCTCTTCTTGCTGCACCATAGGACAGCAGGAACGCCCCTTCCTGGCATCAGGAGGGTGACTGCGTCCTGTTAACCGGCAGCTGCAGAGAGGAAACTGTCACAGTGAAGGTATTTCACTGTGCTTCCTTTGCTGAAGCAATCACCATATTGAGGCAAGCAGAGACACACAGACCACACAGGAAATCAGAGGTTTTGTCTTTGTTTACCAGCTGTGATGGAGGAGGTCGTATTGTTTTTTCCTTGTGAACACGACTGTGTGTCATCATAGAAAAATGTGGTTCTGGAGACACCTACTACTGTTGTGGAAACTACAGGTCGATTTGAGTACTTTTATTTATGTACAGATCAGCCACAACGTTGAAAACTACTGACAGGTGATGACGAATGTCATTGATTATCCCTCTGCAGTGGCAGTTGTTAAGCGGTGGGATATATTAGTTAGCAAGTTAACAGTCAGTTCTTGAAGTTGATGAGTAGGAAATGAGCAGTCTGAGGATCTGAGTAACTTAAACAAGGGCCAAAGTGAAGCTCAAAAAATGGGCCAGAACATTTAAAACATAGTGGCGTACCAGTTTGCAGTGGGTAGTACCTACCAACAGTAGTCCATGTAAAGACAGCCGGGTCATGGACACCCAAGGCTCATGGATGCTCATGGGGAGCAAAGACTGGCTGGTGGTTCAACCCCAAAGAAGAGCTACTGTAGCACAAATTTATGAACACCTTAATGATGGTGGCAAGCCAGTAAAGCCAGTGTCTTATTCTGATGTTCTTCTGGAAAACCTTGGATTCTGGTCCTAAACATTGTTGCAGACACCCCTTCGTGGTGTATCCCCTGATAGCAGTGGCCTCATTCAGCACGGTGGAAACAGTGTTCAGGAATAGTTTGAGGAACATGACAAAGAGTTCAAAGAGTTGACTCAGTCTCCAAATTACCCAGATTTCAATCAGATTGGGCATCTGTGGGATATGCTGGAAAAGCCCACATCCCATCACAAGAGCCATCCATTTATCCAACCATTCTCTTCCACTGTGGTGGCAGCAGGCTGAGCTGGGCAATCCAGAAATCCCTCTCCCTGGCATGGTTTTCTACTTCCTCTTGTGGGATCCTGAGGTGATTCCAGGCCAGATGAGATATGTAATCCCTGTAGAGAGTTCTGGATGTAACCTGGAGTCTCCTCCCAGGTGGACATGCCCAGAAGACCTCCAAGAGAATGCCCCCCTGAGGCTCCTCAGCTGGTTCCTTTTGATACAAAGGAGCAGCAACCCTATTATGAGTCCTCAAACAGGTTGGTCTCTAGTTTTTAGTTATTTTTGAAAAATGTATCTCCAAACTATATTAAAATATATATTATATTTTAATGCATGTCCCTGTTTTTGACCCCTCCACTTAACTCATTGTTCCATGCTAGGTTATCGCCCCGTCACTCATTGTTTGTGTATTGACCTCACACTGGAGAGAAGCTGTATACTGTGTGTGTGTGTTATATCCTCCTAATCCTCCCAGTCGTCGCAGCCTCACTAATTCCTGTACCACAGCAGTGCCCTAACTTTACCCTGCTCTGTGAACTGAATTACCTCCATACACCCTTTTTTTTTTTCTCCTTCTCCCCGCTGGCAGCGCGAGACGTCAAGACTCGATTCGTGTTTTAAGAGCTACACTATCATGCACAAATACACAAACACACATGAACTTCCCCACAAAGCTGAGCAGCTGGATCTGTGTGAGTAGTGAAATTGAGATAACTAGCTTCGCAGTTTTACCTCGTCGGGCCCTGAGTGCCCTACACATGCTGCAGAGAATAGACAGGGTCCACTTATAATCTAAACATTAAAACCCATCAGTGTGTTGTGTTATCTTACCTTGAAAAACTGTATGTTCTGGATGAAGTGGAGCACACTGAACAAATCACAGTACATTTTAAAGCATCAAAATGATGTTGTAGCCGGGGTGCCGCTATAGCTCACCGGGTTGAGCTGGTGTCCCATGTGCAGGGCTACAGTCCTGATGTGGAGGTCATGAATTCAAATCCCGCTCATGGCCCTTTCCCACATGTCCTCCCCCACTTTCCTGTTTCTCTCTCACTGCACTGTCAAACAAAGGCCAAAAAAAATAACTTTAAAAAAAAAATGATGTTGTAGTTGGTGACTAGTTGTGGTTTTATATGACAGGACGGGTTAGGTAGCATCCACACAGCAGATCTGACTGGAAGCATTTTTGTTTCTGCCCCCTGGTATGGTAGGAATCATTAAAAATATTTCGCATCAAGTATTTATAAGAAGAACACGAGTGAATGATAGTGCCCACACACTTTGGTAAAAACTGTTGGGGAAGTCCAGGTTTTGGTTTCACATTGCACATCCCACTGTATATACTCATTAGCATGTTCCTGGTCCAAAGCCTGTACTTTAGGTGGCTTCAACTGCAGGAACTCAGGGCACGTATGAGGTGGCAAGAATGCTTGCAGCAACAACCCCCATGATCGGCCCTTTTAGCCTTTCTGTTTCCATTGTGACAGCTTCAACCGCAACGTAAAGTCCAAGTGTATCAAAACAATAACAAACAGAAGTTTGTGGATGTAACTCATGTTCTATAAGCATGAAGCAAATAACACACTGGAGGCTTTGTTATGTTAGCGTATATGATGAATGTGTTGTTGGTGATGGTGATATTAGAGAACACTGGAACTTGACAGAGACATCAAGAGGGTTAAAAAAAAAAATCATGCTTGTTGTTTTCTTTGAGTTTACCCAATCCGACTGAATCACTTTTACAGATGACTGACAATTGAAGTTAAAGGCACAATTTTTTGATGCAATACTGTGGATGACCCCAGTGGTCATCCACAGTATTGCATCAAAAAAAACTGGCAGCCAGGCTGTGTTCTAGTGCCGTATCAGCTCGATTAATATATTGATGCTTCTACGGGAAAAGAAGATCACTATTGTGTACATCAAGATTTTTAATATGACAATAACATTATATATCGCTTAGATATTTGATGCATAATGAGAAAATGAAGAAACACAGCTGAAGCCCTGCAAGTATGGAGAAAGAAAACATGCTAAGCTAACATGTTTAGATATTTAGCCAGATTCACAGTCCCTGTCACTCACATCTCCTTTAACCCCTGTCTCCGTCCACCTCTCTGTCCTCCTGTCCTGTGTACAAACTCAGACATACATTACAAACGCTGGAATAGGGATTTGGTTGCTGCTAAAGCTTCTGCTGGAATGAAGCTAAAACCAAATGGCAATTATGCTTAAAAAATGTAGTCACTGTTTTGTGGCTTTGCAAGAAAATATTAAGATCAACTACTAATGATTTATGTTGTGGAAATTCCTCGAATTGCGTGAAACTGGTGGGTAAAGAAATAATTTGAATGGTTTGATTTGATGTGGCGTGACCCCTGACACATTTCTCTTCCATCTATTCTCTGCCTGTCATTGAAAGATAAAACCACACATCCCACAGCAGCGCGGTGGAGGCGTGCAGGGAGTCAGCGGGTTCACAGGGCTGACCGTGAACCCACCCAGGTCCATCCTGGGTGGAAAGTTTTTGGAGAGCGAGATGAGCGACCTCCCCTCCCCTCCGGGGGCCCCTAAGGCTAATGTGATCCCCCCATTTGTGCTCCCGTCATAAAGAATGCGCCCGCTAAACCACTTTCCCACCACTAAGAGGATTACTAAGGTAATGCTCCCGAATCAAGAGATGCTCCGGCACATCTAGACATTGGGAAGCTGAATTTAATAACTCATGTAGAAAGCTGGATCGAGGTTTTGCCCTGTGGATCAAACTAGCGCCTGACCTAGACATTTGGTTTGGATGCTAGCTGGGCGTCTAGGTAGGGAGGGAAGAGAAACGTCGTACCTGAAATATGTTCAGATTCTGGCCTTGAAACTTGTAATCAACCAATGCCGTACGATTGTGGTTCTTGTCACCGCTAAACTTACTGTTGTCCTGGAAAGACTGCAGACAGCTATAACACACATGAGGTAATCTGTGAAGGTCTAAAATGCAACGATCTCATATTCACAACCGGAGTGACTGGTGAAGCCATCAGAGCATGATCCCTCACTGCCTTCCCACCCATAATTTGTATTCATTGGAATCCTGCCACTGATCTTTTTTTTATTCACAAACTTTTTATTTCTCCTGTCACACATTGAATCTATCTGGTTTGGCTGCACTTCATCATCATTCTGCTATAAGGGGGAAATGCTCTAGCATGTTTATATTTCGTTGAACCAATCACAATCATTTTGGGTGCCGTTAAGCCCAGGATGCAGCAATGATGCCCCTGCAAAACAGTGATGAGGAAGTTTGCATGCAAGGAGGTGCGATTACAGCTGACTAGTTCAAGGAACAACAAAACAGGTATGAATTGTGTCTTCAACCCAGAAGTTTTGGCACAACTTGTCATTTTCAGCGTGCCAGTGGCTCCTCGGAGTTGTTGTTCTTGTAGCGAAGGGGAATTTGAAAGCAGTAACACGCGACAGTGGAGAGGAAGGAGAGAAGTTAGCAGGTTTTTACCTAAAACTCTGCACCTGGTGAGTCAAACTACATGATGAATACTTTAATAAAAGATTAAACGATAAAGAGTTATATAATCCTTTACGAAAGGTGGGGGCATGAGTCAGCTAATTTTTCAATAAGCAATTAACAGCCCTCATTTATCTTCTGAACCCTTCCATTTTTGGAATCCATCCAAAATACTTGAGTATTTTGAAAGAGTTTTGAAAGAGCGTAGTTGTCATTCCAAGCCAAGGCTTCCAACAAACCTGAACCTGTCAGGTTGGTGTTTGCAGCACCAAACCGTACCGCATCATGTGAGGGTTTTTGATCCTAACTTCCTTTATATGCATGAACATTTGAGCTAACATTGAGAGGCTACCAGACTGGCATGGGAACCTGTCGGGGAAATGAAACTGTGACATTTAAAGCGAACTGACTGGAGCTCAGTCCAAACTGTGAAGCGACTCCAACGCTGGCTTCTGGACTCTGTGGGTTTTCCCACTGTGTTAGCAGGTCGTGTTTAGCTAAGGAGTGTTTGCGTAGTGACCCTGATCCTGTCGCAGGCCTCACGTCCGATCAGGATCAACTATGCCTCTGTGTGAGTGTGTGTGTGTGTGTGTGTGTTTGTATGTGTGTGTGAGCGACATGACAAGGTTTCCAAAAGATAACTCACTTCCTCTTCGGCGACTTGTTTGCTTTTCAGTCTGATGGCCACCAGCCTCCTTTGTGTCGCCAGCGTCAAATGGCAGTTGTATTCACGCACTCTATGCCTACCAAAAATGGAAACACACACACACACACTTAGACATGTGCAAAAGCACCTACAAAGCAAGGAATGTAGGATGAAAGGAGCAGTTTATTTTATTAAAATCCCCATTGAAAAGGACCAAAATGCCCTAAATTATTTGGGCTCCACAGGAACAAATGTACATAATTTCTTTCCAGGTGGACTCCTGCAGTGTCTCCATCTGGGCTTATCGTGTACTCTCCTCTGTTAGTGGAAATAACTTGGTTGCCCCTCATGCGTTTGACCCCAGCAGATCTCTACCTTAAGGTTTTGTTAACACCAAGAGCACATGGAAGAAACCCAATGACCTGTATTTTCTTAATAAAGCACGGGCGATCATGAGATCTCCTCCTTGGAAACGGAAAAAAAGTTGTCCGTCTATATTGTAATAAAGATCCTCCTTAGAGGTTAACTGTTCCAAGAACGCTCACAGTGGGGACGGGGTGAGTAAGGTTGAGGAGCAAGAAAATCCCCGATATAAAGTGAAGGAAAATGAAAAGTTAATAAGTACAGTCTTAGGGATGGGGGTGAGGTGGGAGAGGGAGATGTGGGTGATCAGATGGGGAGCGATGGTGTTAGCGATCCGGCCTGGACGCAGGAGGGGGGCTTGGTGGGAGACTGGCCCAGTTAAATGTGATGTGCTGTGAGCGATTCATTTGGTGAGTGGGCAACGGACTTGCATAAGGAAATGGATGGCTGCCAGGGAGGTGATTAGCTGTGGGGTGATCGGGTACAATCACTGTAGGGAAGGGTCACATCCAGTCAGACACAATAGGAGAGTTTCCTTAATCATCGAGCGAATTTGAAGCGAGCTTATAAAATGGGACAAAAATGCAAAAGAGGAAATGTAAATTAGCCCAGTTTCCATTAACTGATTTGGAGCGATGAACTCGGCTGCATTGTGTCATCATATTGGTAACAAATGGTTGTAATAAACAGAGCAGAAGAAGACCTAAACAAAACCAGTTGTTCACAAGCTGCTAAAAACAAAGAAGCAAACAAGGAAACAAAGCCAACAGCAAAGGCGGAAACATATTCAGGAAAGGAATTTCCATCCTTCATTGTGCACCACAATTGTTTATCAAAAAAAGTCCCGAAGCTGTTCATGCGTTTGTATCAATGCTTTTGCAAAGCTGAGGGTTTTGTATTGTATTTGCTGTTTCTATTAACTTCTTCTAATGCCGTACTTTAAAATATGAATCAAAGAAAAGCAACAACATCGAAATATGTAAAGTTCTCCTGAACCCATGCAGTGTCAGAAATTCAAAAGTTTGAAATGAACTAATGTACAGCCCAAATGTATAGCATGTTACCAGAATGCAGCAGCCGGTTTGGGAACGGCTGCTAAAGGAACAACTGTGCAACGTGGCTGATTTAAAGAATGTTATAATGTGAAAGTATGAACTGTGCACTGGGATGTGGGAGTGCAGCATACAGCTCAAACCAGTCCAACCAGCTGTTGGTTAACACCAGTTAACGTAAATGTTGTAGATCCTGTTCAGGCAGCAAAACACATGATTGACTTTAACCTTCAAAGTTACGACCACGTAAACAAGCCTAAACAGGAAAGGGGTGGAACATATGAAAACTGAAAGTAACTGTGCAAATCTATATATATATATTTAGATTTTGTTTTTGTTTTTGTTTTTTTTAATGTGGGTTTCGGTGGTTTGCTTGTTTAAGGGTCAGCGTTAACTAAAAAGAGCAATACAACTCCCATATCTGTACGTCAAATGTACCCCGACATAAAATGCTAGATTTCTAGTCGAGCACACCATTGTGATTAACCCAAGTTTGCAAAGGTCTCAGATTTTCATAAGCAAATTAGATTTGCTGTAAACATGCAGTGGATTCTGGCTAACTATGAGGAAAACTTCATTCATGAGCTATTCTCACTTTATGCTGCAGTCACTGGGGGGCTGGATTCTGTTGGTTGCACAGGTTGCACCCATGGTTAATGTAGAATCACCAGGTAACCATGTATCTGTTCGAACTTGCACCACACTACCATCAAAGTACCAAGAAAGTTATTCTTGAGTTACTATATAAAGAGTAAACTTCTCAGCAGAGGGTAGCTACAAGTTTAGCGCTATCGGCAAGTTGTGGTTAACCACCAGTGAAAGTTGCCAGCAGAGACAAACATCTCATTACTTTCAGAATGTTCCTGGATGTTAGTCATCAGTAGTCAACACTGGCAAACTTGTGACTTTTTTTTTTTTTTTTTTAAACTAATGTCTTTGCTGCAAATCAGATAAAAATTGATTTAGCCAAGAAGCACAACTGTGTTGGCCAAACACACGACATCACTAACTTGCTTATTAAAAGAGTAGTCGTGCAAAGTTGCTAATTCACATTTTCCAAGAGTTAGATTAAAATATTGACACTATTCTCATGTCTGTTTACTAGCTGAAAATGAAACTAGAGTCGGCAAATGATTAGCTTAGCATAATGACTTGAAGAAGTGGAAACAGCTAGCCTGGCACCGTCCACAAGTAAAGACTAGTTTCTCCCTAGTTTTGTTCTAACTTATAATAAAACCAAACAACAAGCAGTGGTTTACGTGGAGTTAATGGGCTGTTTCCTTCTGGTTTCTGTCTTTATGCTAGGCTAGGCTAATTGGCTAATGGCTTTAGCTCCATATTTACCACAGACATGAGTGAGGTGTCAATCATCTCATCTTATTGTTGCCAAGGACACTAATGAGTCTACTTCCTGGAATAGTCTTATTTTTTAATCTCTCAAAAACCTCCCTGTGTCAACACAGTTGCAGGGTTGGGCAATAGGCTTTCTCTCCAAGGGAAATAAACTTCAAATAATTTCTGTCACCTGTTGTCTAAGCATTGTTTTCCTTTGCATTCACTCTCTCTGCTGCTGTCTATTCTGTCTCCTCACTGTGATCACTTCTTGTGCTGTTTTTCCGCTGTATGTGGAAGTCATATTTTCACTTCATCTGACAGGACAACACACTTTGTGTAATTTGAACACCAACTAAAATGTCACAGAACAGTCAGAGCTCCACATGTTGAATATTCTTCCTTAAACACTGAATGAAACTTGATCACAGCCAACAGGTGAATTGTGTAATATCTAAGAGCAAAACACGTGGCCTTCTTTTTCGATTTCCGTGACAGTTTCTAATCTTTGTTTCTCGTGAAACCTCTCTGGTTTCCGTTCCTGATGCTCTGTCAGGAAGTCTCATTTTTGCTGTGTTTTTCCGTACTGGTGGCAACACCACCTAAAATCTACCAATAGACCAGACGTCTACACCTCATGCCATATTCTGCAAAGGTGTGTGCAGACAAATTCCAGTAGGATTTGTTTTGAGCGCACACACATGCACACACCCATGCAAGTTAGCTGAGTGGCATTGTTGCAGGCTTTGCAGACAGAGGCAGCTCATTTACGCTACAGTACTGAGTCTCAGTGCAGTCGTTCAGATCCAGGCAGTGTTACAGTGAAAGCCTTGTTTCTTAAACTTCTCAGAGCTGGCTCTCAATGTACTAGTCAGCCGCCGCATGACAAAGTCAGCGTTATGAGAGGCAGCTGCAGCCATTGGAGTTGTGTCTGCAGTGTTGGTTTGTCTGATAGAAGCAGCAGAGTTGTAAAAGGACTAACACCAGTAGAAGAAATGGTTTTAGTGTTAATGAGATTGTTTTTTAACCTGCGTAGTCGCCCTTAGATATCATTCTGACCTCTCCCACCTGTGCAGCTGTCTAAAGTCAGAGCCAGAACTTGGCCTTCTGGATTCATGCACAACTTAGCAAATCATCTTTGTAAATGTTATTATTATCATTATATTATTATCATTATTATTGTAATAATAATAATCATCATCATCATCATAATTTTGTCTCTGTCCATGTGTGGATGTGGCTAACGGGGGAAACCGGTGTCCAGACCCCCATCCCCTCCTCCCGCTGCACCCCTTGCCCCCGCTCCAGTTTCCTGATCCGTCTTAGATGTGCTGGGTCGAGCTAAAGCCCCAAACAAAGGCTCACACACAGAGAGCCACACACAAACCTACTCATGTGTGACTGAAGGCATAAGAATGCAAATGTGTGTGTGAGAGAGAAATGGGGAGATTATGAAGACCGGCGAGCGAGAGCATCAACACAAACGTCCTTTCACTCACGCATGTGTCGCCTTTACACCCAATGTGTGGACGCTGGTTCACTCGCTCTTCCTCCTTTACAAGGTTACATGTCACATGAGTCCTGAAGGGGACAGAAGTCACGTCTTAAATCAGGAGTACCTGCCTTGTCCTGTTGAGACAGTAAATGTACGTGTTTGTGTATAAAATAAAGCATCTTCTGCGTCACACCTGTAGGACCTCATAAAAAAAGAACACTGTGTATTGCACCACTTAGTTTAGATGACACTCATGAATTGTTCCTGTTTTGTTTTGTTTTTTTGTCTTCGTCATCTTCTAGAAATGCATTCTATGTAGGGAAATGTGACGATGTTGTGATGTTCAAAATTCTCCCTCATCGTGATGGAAACCGGTTCGCTTCCATCGGCGGCGGAACGAGTGTAACTTGAGCTCGCGTCACAAGATCACAAAGCCAAAATGGATACGAGGCCGTGAACATTTTGTACAGCAGTTCAGGGTGTAAAGACATAATGACGTTGCATAATGTGTCCAAGAAGAAAGATCTCTTTCTTTGCAGCTGCTGACATTTCACCTCCAACTGAGGCAGATTCATAACACTGACCCTGGACTGGACTTGTGTTGTGTGCAAAACGAAATGAGCGGCTAGGATTGACTCTGGTGACTGATTCCCACTGAGCATCCTGCTGACGAGCCCATGAGCAACGTGTTGAAAGTCTTGCTGACTCTTGACCTCTGATTCCTCTGTAAAGTCGGACTAGAGCTCCCTGCAAGAGTCAGTCCATTGTGATCATTAATCAGGACACTATTAATACTGACAATTACTTGTTCTAGTAGCAGTGATACAAGTTGCACAACTGGTAATACTTCTTGGACCAATACTATGTGTACTATTTACAGTAGCTGCTCAAGCGAAAGTGTTAGTGCCAACAACAGCAGTTAAGGAGCAGTTTTAGCAGTAGAAGTAATGTACTAAGTGGTAGTAGTACTAGTCAGACATACAGAACTAGCAGTTGTAGTGGTCGTAGTAAACAAAATCTATGCTGCTCTAGTAGAACTCTTTGTACTTTACTTCTACTTTAACTGGCATTACTTGCTTGTAGTAGCAGTGGTAGAAATGTTCTAACAAGTAGTGCAAGAAGGAAAGTGGTATCATTAGTTGTTTTTTAAAAAGTAGTAGTAGTGGTTCTGTAGTACTACTAGCAGCAGTAGTAGTTGGAGTATTACCAGAACAAGTAGTAGTAGCAGGAATGTAGGTAAAAGGTGTAACTGTGGGGATTAGTAGTTGTATTAGTACTGTAACATTAGTGGTGACAACTGAAGGATTTAGTAATAGTGAGAGTGGTTGTAGTAGTGAAAAAGGTGAGGAGAGGTGCAGAAATCCTTATCCCAGGTGTTTATTTAGTAGCCATAAAAAGGTGTAATCAGCTAAAGTTCACAGTGGTTGCATCAGACGGAAGTGTTCGACGTCGCACGTGTTTGGAGACAAAGGCCAGTCCGTCAGCCCGGCCACCAGCTAACACGCTGTACCGCTCTCACTCGGCCCGGCATTAATAATAAACTGGAAACCGGAGCCGTGGAAGATTTCACTGCCCCACACACACACACACACACACACACACACCTGCACCTGACCCAGCAAGAAAAGCCAGCAGCGTGAATGAGGATCAGGATGACCGCTGTCACATGACGGTGTTTGTGCGTAATCCACCTCAGACAGGGAGGTCTGCTTTGAAGCTCCTCTCACTGGCTGATCCGGACTGACACACGTCCAGGACACTCTTAGTCCACTTCACCTTCAAAAACTCTCAAGAGGCTCCGCAGAGTGTCTGCGGAGTTCAGTCAGGGGTTGGTGACCTTATTCTGCAGTAAAAATAGAGCAGTTCCCTGGTAAATGAACAAATACTCATCACGCAAATATGTTAATCACTGCAGCAGTGACTCCCAGATCAGTGCTGCAGTTGTGACCGGGTACACGAAAGATTGAGGAGTTACAGTTTGACTAAATATACACTCAGCAAGATGTGACAGCTGAACACGATGAGTCACGAATGACAAACGGTGCTATGATGCAGCTAGCTAGCTGGCAAAGTGGTCTAAACAGCTAGGAGTACTGAAAAAAAAGGTTTAAATGGTTAGGAAAAAAAGCAGCCTTACAAGTTGCAAATAGTAAACTAAAACTAATAAATGATATGAAATGATTAGAATAGACTGCTAGAAGGGATAAATATGTACATGAACTACATGGTGAAATGGCTAAAAGTAGGCCAATGCCTAAACAGATAAAATAGCTAGCCAAAATC
>NW_007578077.1:217335-244883 GCF_000690725.1 Stegastes partitus
TATCAAAATGAATGGAAAGAGTAACACAACTGGGACATAAAAACTGCATGTGTAGTCCAATCTGATGAAACTTTTGAAAAGGTTTGGTGACTTTGCCCCAAAATATGGTTTAAGAAGCCTTTTTTCCCACATGAGCACAGTTTCATGACAACAAGCCCTGATTATACTCTGGGAAACACATGCAAAGTTGGGGACACCCACGGATATGTAGTTGCTGTTATTTAACTACTTTTCTACTCTGTGAAAGTCCTTCTTGTAGCGTAGTCGCTGTGCGGATTCAAATTTTGTAAATGTCCACAGAGGGGTCCTGACGGATTTGGCGAGATGGCAAAATTTACGTCGCACAGACCCTCACATACTTGGAAAGTATAACCCCAACCTTTGACAGTTATAATAATCTTGTGTTATGCGACCGCCAACCGCTGAAGCTACTTTCAAAACTGTAATGTATACACAGTTGAAACACACAGCTTGAGCTCATTCAGGCCTGTTGAGGTTCGCCAGAAAAAAACGGTTGGATACTCTGCCTTGTAGAGTTATTATTTACGGAGCCCCGGAAGGGACATGGAGAAAGAAAAAGACAAAAACAGGGAGAGGGGGGAAAAAAAAATAGAGGTATCTTTTGCGAGATCTCAAGAAAGTCACATCAATCTTACTGGACGTTTTATGGAAACTGTGGCTCTTGCTAGCACTGCTTGAATGTCTTTATATTTTTGGTTGATTTCAAAATAAAACTCAATAAAACTTGTACAGGTGGGTGTCCTCCATTGTCGTTTGTCCACACTGCCAAAAAGACCCAAAACTATATACACCATCGAGGTGCTCCCTACATAGTTCACTATATAGTGGTCCCTATATAATGAGTAGGGACTGAGTGGATGATTTCGGACACAACCCCATAGTTTTGCAAAAATTATTACGAGATCCCAAGAAAAATTTGCCTGATACAATCACCACAACAGATAGCTGGACTCTTCTCCTCTGTGGTTCCCCAGTGGTGGAATGACTTGCCAAACTCTGTTCAATCTGCTGACTCCCCCTCAGTCTTTAAGAAAATACTAAAGACCAGCTCTTCACTGAACACCTTTGCACTTGACAGCCTGAAAACAAACAAAATAAATCCATCCTATTACCTCCCACACAGCCTGCTACTGGCGTCAACGCCCTATCACACTTGTTCTATGGCACTTATCTAGATTGTTTTCTCCGGACTAGATCCTTGCTTGTGTTGTATCTGCTCTCGGACATACGTCGCTTTTGCTTTAATGAAGTTGTAGAATTGTAGATCTCGCAAAAGCTACCTCTATTTTTTTTTTCCTCTTTCTGTTTTGCTTTTCTTTCTCCATGTCCCTTCCGGGGCTCCGTAGTTATTCATGTTCTAACTAATGGATCAAAAAACATTCTAACTTATTGTATTGTGAACACAAAAAGGTTGAAGACTGACTGTATAAATATGAGAGTAATGGAAAGTAGTCGTAGTATTATTGTGGTTTCTCTTTATAGCACTTATTGTACATGTTGAGTGGAGGCCTGTGGTTTTCCAGAGGGAGAGTCTCTGGGTCAGACTCTGTTTGTATACAAAACCACGTCACAGTGAGTAAAACGAGTCTCCGCCCCCTGACTCCTCCTCCCCACCGCCTCCTCTTCCCTCTTGTCTCCTTCTCCAGGCTGATGCAATGCTCATCTATAAAGGGTGAGTCCCCACCCCTCCTCCAGCAGAATAGGGTCTTCTCTCCGAGCGCGCCGCATCTCTGGGATTTTGATTGAATTAGTCAATAAATCGAAATTCTTTTTTGCTTTTACGCGTCTCTCGGTTTTATTCTAAGACTATCTTATTCTTCTTTTTTTGCCACTTGAACCTTTTCAGTGTCTGTTTTAAATCAGATCCTGTCTTCTAATAGACTATCAATTCATTTTCTATTCATATAACAAATAACCCAAATATTCTTAAGGATCAGAAGATTTTTTTTGTGAAGAAATCGTCCGGACGGTTGCTGTTTCTTTTGTCACTGAAGGGATTTTACAGGCATCCTGCCACATCTTCACAAGGTAAGACTACCGGCATGTTCTCATGTGCTGTCTGTCTGTTAGGAAAATTACCGGGTGTGATCGGCCCAGTGCTTGAACAAGAACTCAAGATGTCAACATTTAACACGTCTTGGCTTTCTGTCTATACATCATCACATCATCTGCTGTCTTTATCTTATAGTTTGAATCACATTTAATCCAAAATAGATTTATTACCGCCTCTTATGAGCCAATTAATCTGGAATAAAATGGTTTATTGCCATATCACATGTATACATCTTATTCTAAAGAGCCAAAAATGTCTTCTCTAAAAAGCTGGAGGCGTTTTTTTGTTGATTTTTTTCCTTACCAGGTCAGAAAGCCTGGTCCAAATAAATAAATAATGAAGCAGTGTGACAGTGATGCTGCAGTGCTGGACTCCGTGACTGGAGGTGGTACAAGATTGTCACTGGCACACAAACCAGCAAACACATTCTGGTTGAAAAGGGAAAACGTGTCAGAGTGTTTCTGTGTGTGTCCTCATTTTTAATAAGCCTCCATACATCAGCCGGGTTTGAATGAGAGCGCAAGCCTCTGCGCAAAATGGAGAGCCATGCCCATAAAGGGACAACACGTGCCATTGTTTCCACTGGAGCCGGCAATGGAAATAATGTCATTAAATGGATCTGGCGTTGCGCCTTTCGGGCTCTGCGTGGCTCTCCATGTGAGTCATATTCATCCAAGGAAAAAAGTGTGAATATTTAAGGATGCCAAATTTAGAGAAACCTGAAAACATGAAGCTTTATTGTCACCTCTTTAACTTTAAAGAATGTGTTGTGTCCAGAAAAAAAGACGCAGACACACCCTGATTTCATTTCACTTTTCAAATGATTTCGGAGGGAAATGTGCGCAAAGTCAGCGGCGCGTACTGCGGTTTTTTTTTTTTTTTTTTTGTCATTCAGCATCTACAGTGGAGCTGAGGTGATGTCGGGTGGACGCGGATGCCGGTCTGGTATTTTTCCACTGCCGGTGCGTCACCCCCCTCCCTCCTCCCTCTCCTCTCCTCTTCCTCCTTCGCCTCCTCCTCCCCGCGTTGAAGCGAAGTCACATGATCTCGGATTCAAGCTGAGGGCTGCGGTGCGCGCGCCTGCTCACTATAATATTGATCATTCTTGAGCGTGAACGCGCACGGCTAGAAATAAAGATGCTGGGGCGAGATGGAGATGACGCAGGAGGCAGAGACATGAAACACAGTTAAATAACAGTAGTATTAAAAAAATGCATCTGCTCTTTTTTTTTTTTTAGTTCCAACATGGCCAGTGAGAAACAACCCACTGCCAGAACTGAGATGAAATGTTTAAACGCTGCGCATGACGACGACAGCAGCAGCTCCAACAGCAATGAATACCCTTATCCAGACTATGTGAAGAAGGTCCCGCTGGACAGGTACTGCTCATTTACAAATATGTCTAAACATGGTGGGAAAAAAATACCTTCACATGAATGGCACTGACTTCTTCTTTTTTTATTTCCTTCTAAAGCCAATACCCTGATCTGGACGCAGAGAACCAAAACTTCCTCCCTGAACATAACCTGGGCAAGAAGAAGTATGAAACTGAATATGTAAGAGCTTCTCATGTCTCCCAGCACATTGATCTGCTTCAGTCTGTTATGCGATGTGGAATTTTTTCCTCATCTCCTAACTCCAGTGTTTTGTCACACAGCATCAGGGCAACGCCTCCTTTGGCATGTCTGTCTTCAATCTGGGCAACGCCATCATGGGCAGTGGCATCCTGGGTCTGTCCTACGCCATGGCCAACACCGGCATCGCCCTCTTTGTGTAAGTATCTGTTCCATCACATCAAGTATTAATTAGGTTTTTTTTTGAGATGTGTTGAAAAAAAAAAAGTGCAAAAGCAGCCTTCACACATCAAAGGAAGGCAGATCATGAAGCAGCTACACAGTCATTTCAGAGGGCGAGCTGCAAAGCACGCAGAGAAAGCAAAACTCAATGCGGGTGGCTTTTGTTTCTTAATCCAGATCAAGCCGAGGCAGGTGTGGTTGTGTCTGTTGCATCAAGGTCACAGATCGTGATGTACGAGGCGAGGTTTTCCCGCCAGCAGAGACTGTTGATTCAGCAGCAGGTCGACCCTGAGGGGGAGGCAGATTACACGGGGGTCGAAAGTTTGCTCCAGAACAGTTTAAGTACTCACTATCGTGTTTGCTGTAGATAAAAGTATGGAGAGAAAGTTCTTTTATAGAGAAGAAAATTAAACAAATAGTTCTTCTCAGGGCAAATTGGAAGGTTCTGTGAGAGTGCCCCCTGCTGGTTGATCAGTGTAAAAGAGTAGCTGCTATTTTTGCTTGAATTTTTGCAGCTTATGTGAACAACTTAAGCCATTTTAGCTTATTTGAGTGCTGGATTTCTTCATTTTCCTTCCTCTAACTCAGTTTTTCCTGTCTCACACGAGACATAATGCCTTAAGAGGCCAAAGGTTTTACTACCACTCAGGCAGCATCTGGTAGGACTGATCCTCAATCAGCTTAGCGTCTCAGAGATACAACCTGAAGCTGTGAAAAGGCAGAAACCAGTGAGAAAACACCAGTACCAATGTAATAATGGGGAAAAAGATCAGAATATGGTAGAATGTAAATGTATGCTGCATAGTAAGTCTCTAGACACGGGTGCCACCAAACGGCAGTTGTGCGTCACTTTACAAACGCAGGGAGTGGCAGGAGAAGCAGCTTAGACAAGCTAATCCCGCTGCATTAGGGCCAGAGTTATGCAAACGGAGAGATAATGTATGCTCACATGAGATCATGAATGGAACAGAGCGTGGTTCTCTCTCAGCCGGTACCTGACCTATCTGAGCCCTGCATCTGCAGGAAGAAGGGGATTACAAAAATCGGACAGCTGACGTAGATGGGAGTGTTTCTAGCTGCTCTCGCTCACCGACTAACACATGATATCTATGATTTAACGTCTGTTTGCATTTCGAAACATAGTCTGGTGTTATTAGCCAGCCTCTTCCAGAACAAACTGACTCCCCATAAAAGGTCGTCGAAAACGTATATTTGCTGAGCTGCAGTGTGTAAAGCGATAAGATAAAAAAGACTCAGCATGTCACAGGCAGGCAAGTGGCCACCGAAGCAGCTGGACGGTCCCATGCTGAGAGGAAACGTCTTTGCAGGACGAGTCTCAGATGGTCAGGAGATTCATTTCCACCTGCACTATTAATACCTCTGGACACACAGTGCTGCCTCTGCAGCATCACAGGGCGTTAAGAGGATCCCGCACAGGGAAACCTTTCGTCCTTTGCTGATGCTGCTTGTGACTCAAAGAACCTGCAGACTGATGCTGCCTTCAAGGTCTTTGCTGATCAGGCTCACAAAATGGGAGAAAATGCAGGTTTTCGCTCTGGTGGATGATTTTCCTACTTCTGAAAATCTGCAGACTCTTCCGTATCAAAGGCAACAAACTGCTGACTCTTTGATACGAGGAGCAGTTTTGTGACAGATGTTCTTAAGACAAGCAGAAATCTGGTGAAAGCACCTCATCCTACTGGTACAGTCTTTTTTAAGACAGAAGGTTTGAGACATTACAAGACTGAATGGATGAACGACAACTTCGGCAGCTGCAGTACGACAGTATCTGACCTTCACGTTAGCCAAATGTCAATGTGTTTGTTTACCACCATCGGGAAAAACATTTGTCATTCAATTGGCCTTTAAAGTCCCATGTTCAGCAGGTTCATCATTGATTTTGTTGTTTCTCTTGCTTGTAATTGCATCTTGAAGTCAACACACAGCTAAACATCCCTCCGGTCTGTTTACAGGATTCTCCTCGTGGCTGTCGCTATCTTCTCGTTGTATTCTGTCCACTTGCTGCTGAAGACGGCCAACGAAGGAGGTGAGCCCGTCAGAGTTGTGTGCGTCCAAACTTCCCCAATACTTCCTAACGTAGCTGTCAAATTCTAAACCTACAATTCTTTCTTTGTCTTTAAAGGTGCTCTGGTTTATGAGCAGCTGGGTTACAAAGCCTTCGGGATACCTGGAAAACTGGCAGCCTCCTGCTCCATCACCATGCAGAACATCGGAGGTGAGAGGCTGATGCATTCTCACTTTTTTATTTGGCTTATGCAACTATATTTGAACTAGTCTTCTATATTTATCCACCATGTGCTTATTCGAGGAGCTCAAACACTGTTGCTCTGTGTTTAAACTGAGAGCTTGAGGGAGGGAATGCAAATCCTGTCTGATGGAAAGCAGCCTGTGTTTTTGGAACATCGAGTAGCTTCCAGTAAAAACTTGAGTCATTCTACAAGCATGTGTGAAACTCTCAGCCCCTCACCAAATATTAGCCAGAACTATTTCTGCAGCGGCGTCTTCTGCATGAATGTGACTTGGCTTATTTTACAGTAAAGTGTACTAACTGCAGTCGTTTTTGTCCCAACAGCCATGTCAAGCTACCTCTACATCGTCAAGTACGAGCTGCCCCTCGTCATTCGAGCTTTTACGGGAACCGAAAATGGGTGAGTTACTCAGTATTTTAGTAGCTTTCAAACACCTGCACGTCGGAAACAAACGCGTGTCTGTGCAGTTGCAGCGCCGTAAAGTTAAAATGGCTGATCTGAGTGTCTTTAAAGGCACCACGTGGAGTTCTCCTGTAAACAAACAAAAGGTTGTGTTTACAAAATGGTGGCCCGCTCGCAAAAACATTGCTCCACAGCACTCCTAGTGGTCAAAAACAGTACGGAGTAGCTTTAATGTTCAGGATGGATCATGTCGGGCTTTACAGTATCAGTACTAGTTGTTTTTATTTAGAATTTAAAAAAAACAAGCATATTAACATGAAAATCATTGAAAAATCTGTTTTAAAAATCTTGCTTTATCTTGGTAGAAATTAGGGTTAATAAATAATTTAGTAAAACTAATAACATTGGTGACAGAATAACTCATCAAATTACATTTTATGAACTCATGATACGGTTCTGAAAAACGTCAAACTGAAGAAATAAGAGACGAGATAAGCTTTAAACTATTTATCAAGCAGCCATAGATGTAAACAAAATGTCACTGCAGACGAGTTAAATCCCAGAATGAGCGTTTCCAAGCTGAGCCGAGACTCCAGATAATGTGAGATTTGTGCAGCTCGGTCTGTAGCTGAGGTGTAGAACAGAGGAGGAATAGCTGGCAGCGGCACTCGAGGAAGTCGCGCATCAAGCAAAATGGCTGCCAGTTGTTTTTCAAGTGCTGAGTGTGAAAGAAGGTGAAGCAGCGTCTTTGTGCTGCTGTTTGAGCAGAGGAGGAATAGAGGCTGTGTGTGTAGGAAGGTGTCTGGACGGCTTAAAGGGACGGACAGTCCTCAGTCTCTGTGTTCCGCCCTTCAAAGAGCCCTTTTAGAGGATGCAGCCGGTGCCGCATCGAGACGGAGCGCGGGATGAGCTCACTGCGACCCCGCTTCAAGTTTAAAAAATTGATGTGGCTCGGCTCCTCACTGCTGCTTTGTTACATCTATTTCTGTGGGCGATGCAGTCATCCTGCGCAGGCCGGACCGTGTCAGCTGACATGCAGATGTTGGCGAAGCTTCGGCTTTGACAAGACGTGTCCAAGCAGCGGCCGAGACGTTTGATCGGGTCTGAAGCTTTTGGGGGGAGTAAAGGAAGGTTCTGACAGACGAGTGGATTGAATGTGATGTTTTCAGCGCTGGGCTTTCAGTTTCTGAGCTAATTAGTTTACTGGTGGTGCTGATTAATCAGTTTGGAGAACGACGGCTGTCTGTGGGATCAAAGCAATCTGAAGTCTGAAATAGGCTGACAGGAAATAAAAAATAAATGTTAACTTTTCAACCGCTGACACGACTAACATTAAAAAGCATGCATTATGTAATATATTATTATAATACAGTTGTACACTTTGACGCTTTGAAGTTGTTTTATACTTAAAATTACATGAAGATGAAGGAAAATGTGACATTTTATATATAACATTGTAAAAAATAAAGTGGATATAAAAGGAAAAATGCACAAATTGAAGCAAGCTAATGATGCAACTCATAAATAATCATTTTGTACTGCAAGCTACAAGACACACAGAAGGTTTTTGACAGAGACTGAGTAATCCTCTGTGATGAGTCATTGAAAACTTTAATACGTTATGTTCTGAAAACAGTCATAAATCTGACATGTCCTGTGTTGTGTTTCAGAGAATGGTACACTAACGGAGACTACCTGGTGCTGCTGGTGACGATTGCCATCATCCTGCCCCTCTCACTTCTCAGGAACTTGGGTAAGAAGTGTGATTAGATCAGACGCATTTCGACACAGGGTTCAGGTTGGGAGGCGGTGACGCTCTTGTGCGCCGTGCAAGACTTTAAAAATCCCTAAAATGTTCACAGCTTAGAGTGAAGTGATAAAAGTGGGGAAAAAAGGAGCATTCCACAGCTGTAGAACAGAAATAGCTCACAGCTCATGTTTGTGTTTTGCTTCCCCCTCCTCCTCAGGTTACCTTGGTTACACCAGTGGTCTGTCCCTGCTCTGCATGGTGTTCTTTCTGATTGTGGTGAGTATGACCCAACTGGCTTCCTCATTCCACAGCGTGTTGCTCTTGGCACATGAGCGAGCGTTCTGTGCCGCATGGGTCTTCGTCAGAGCATGATTTAGTTTTCCCATGAACTCCCCTCCCTTCCACTGAAGGCAGCAGGAATCTTTAGTTGGGAGATGCAAGCAGACGTGATAAAACAAATAGTCAGGCTTCCTTGGAATTGTTGTGCCCAATGATCATTTGCATGTGGTTTCAACAACCTCATCACAACAACAGAAACAAATCCAAACACCTACTGGGTGTCAGCTCAAATACACCAGATGATGTAACATTATAATGTCACTACAGGCCCTCGTAGATGCTGCATTTAACTGGTTTTTAAAGTCCAACTGTAAACCTAAAACTCGCCCTCTGATCTTCCAGGTGATCATCAAGAAGTTCCAGATTTCTTGCCCCCTGCCTGTTGACATGGAGGCTATGAATGAAACCCTCGGCAGAATACTGAACGGCACTTCGCCTGACCTCAACTCCTCCGCTGTGGACTACAGCGAAGACGCCTGCAGGCCCAAATACTTTGTCTTCAACTCACAGGTAAGAACCCTCTGAGATGCTGCACATCTGGACAACTAAACTAAAACTAGTGGAATCATTTTTAATTTTAAATTTTAAACGCCTCCTTCTGTTTTTCCAGACTGTCTACGCTGTTCCCATCTTGACCTTCGCCTTCGTGTGCCACCCCGCCATCCTGCCCATGTACGAGGAGCTCAAAGAGTGAGTGCTTTCCTTCATAATCCTACAAACCACAGCTGTTTTATTTCTTTGTCTTTATGATTGATTTTGGTGTGGCGTCTAACTGGAACGTCCTCTTCCCTCTGTCCTGAACAGCCGTTCCCGCAGAAAGATGCAGGGTGTTGCTAACGTGTCCTTCCTGGCCATGTTCATCATGTACCTGCTGGCTGCCCTCTTTGGATACCTGACCTTCAACTGTAAGTATGCTGATAGTTGCTGGAATTATTTTAATGATATCTTTAGTTTTGTCGTAATGCCCAACAGCGTGGGTTACTACCAGTCATTGCCTGCATGTTAAATATAACAGGGGATCAATCGTCCAAGGTTGACCGGAGGCGCTTCCAGGCCTAAACAAATAGCGAGGGCTGAGGCCCCTTATGTAAGAGTGTGAAAAAACACACACCTGATGCAGCTGACCAGTGTTCCTGTTTATCATGGAACTGGAACATTTGAGAAACGAGACAGCAATGTTCCTGGAACGTCACTCATAGTTGCACAAGAGCGCGATAGTGAGCGGAAACTAACTGAACCATCACGACCGGCAAAACCTGCCTGAGTGTCGCCCACAGTCGGAGCAGGGGGGACGCCGGGGTTGTGAAATCTCACCTGCTGTGGGCTCACAAAGTTCAGCCTCATCAGGACGGTGAAGCTTTACCAAACAAACTAGTATCTCCCTGAAACTATTTGAATCTTTTCTTATTTTTGAAATTACTGTTTGCTAATTAACTAACAAAATAATTCGTACAAAAACTAGCCACAGCTTAACCATTTCTTAAGCTAAGCTAGCTAGCTGCTGGCTCCAGCTTTATCGCGAACAAACACGAAAAGCGAATTTGTTTTTGTGCTAATGTACCTCCCTTAAATACAAGATGTTAGCATCTTTTTAAACGCTGACAAGATGATGGTTAGCAGGTGGCATGTTTAGCATAGCTGCTATCATCGTCCAACATGCTAATATTTGCTAATTAGCTCCTAACACTAAGTACAGGAAACGGTCAAATCAAGGCCCCACGTGTTTCTTTTCACAAGACAATGAGCTTCGAAAGGAAACGCTAGATGCTCGGCCCGTCTCTTGCTTCTACAGACATGACACCTGTTTAATGTCAGCTGTACTTTACCCTGACGTTGTTCCTTCTAAATCTAAATCTGTTCTGTTCCTCCTCAGCCCACGTTGGCCCTGAGCTGCTGCACACCTACTCCAGGTACTACAAGTTCGATGTGCTTCTGCTGATCGTCCGTCTGGCCGTGCTGACCGCCGTCACCCTCACCGTCCCCGTGGTGCTCTTCCCCGTAAGTGTCCAACAAGAAACGTCACTCAGGCGATTGGTCAGTAGAAATAATGACAGTTCATGTAGGATAATCTCCATCTTTCTCCGTCTCTCTGCAGATTCGTACCTCCGTCAACCACCTCCTGTGCCCCACTAAGGACTTCAGTTGGATCCGCCACACTGTCATCACTGTGGTCCTGCTGGCTGGAACCAACGCCCTGGTCATCCTGGTCCCCACCATCAGGGACATCTTTGGCTTCATTGGTGAGTATCGACCAGTGTTAATGTGCGGCGGTGTCATAAAGAGGCCGACCTAAAGACACCCTTGGGACTAAAATGCGACATTTCTTGTCTCCATCAGGCGCTTCTGCTGCTGCCATGCTCATCTTCATCCTGCCCTCCGCTTTCTACATCAAGCTGGTCAAGAAGGAGCCCATGAAGTCTGTGCAAAAGATTGGGGTAAGGCGAAGCTCCGGAGCGTCATACTTCCTGAGATTTAGATACCTCCATGCCTGTGCAGTAGACATGTAGCTGTAGACATGAGCCGGTCATCTTAGTTTAATCGAAGCTAATTAGCTGCTGCAGCTTTATACAGAACAGCCAAACATTAGAGTGGAAGTGATCTCGCCACGTAACTGTAAGAACAAAAGTAAATATTCAGCAAACAGTTAAACTTTCCATTTTCTAACTGTGTAATTGTTTTCCTCTCTCCAGGCCACCCTCTTCCTGATATGCGGCTTCATCGTCATGATCGGCAGCATGACCCTCATCATCCTGGACTGGATCCACAACGCCTTACCCAGCCCGGTCACGAAGGCCGACGGACACTAAAGCTCCAGCTCTCCTGCTGCGTCCTGCCGGAGGAGAGGAGGCTCTCCGCGCCGGGCTGCTACGACCGCGCAACCAAGATCGAAACGCATTGTAACAAAGAAAAACACAAGAACTCACTTAATGCTCGGCTTCGACTTCCCGAGCTACAGACCATGCCATTCCAAGAGAATGTATCTGAACTTTGTACAGTATGCTGTTATAGACCACAAAGATGGTGTTTCGTTTTTTTCTCTTTTTAATTGTAACTTTTTTTCATTGTCGTTTTTTCTCGTTTTTACTCTTCGTGTTTTTTTTTTTTTTGTAGTTACGGTACAGCTGAAAACAAATATTTGAACACGCCTCACACCAGAGATGACATAGTGGTAGAGTCCAAAATGCAGCTTACGCTCAGGTACAGTGTTGTGTGTGTGTGGCTGTGACCTCCGAGCTCAGCAACAACGGATCTCCTGAAGACTGACAAGAGGCAACAGACTTGAAAGTTTATCCTCCTCAATGACGGTTAAGTTCCTTCCAACAGTTGTTTTTAATTTTTTATTATTTTTCCGTTTTTTTTTGTGTTTTTTTTTACTTTGCCAAAAATGTATTTGTAAAGCATCTTTGTATATTGAAAAGCACTTACAGCTAGCACACTTGTCAGTTTCACGGGTGAGGCCTACAACACCGCCTATTCAGTATTCGTACCAAGGCTCTGTGACCTCGCTTATAGTGTCAGCTTTCCTTGTAAAACCGTGCATCAGTCTACAGAACCTGCCTTTTCCAACCCGACACTTGGGATGCACAGTATCTCACGCCGGGACTTTTCTCAAACTGTATGTACTCTTTATAACCTGCTGAAGATCTTGATGGAACAGCGTGCGCAGCGACGACACTACTGCTTGGAGAAGGCCGACGAGCCTCCCGGTTCCGCCTCCCCTCTCAGGGGCGGGGGAAACGTAACATTTTTTCTTTATGGGAGAATACTTTGAATTTGACCACGTGCTGTGGTTGTAATATACCTGTTAAACTTGCAAAAACAAAAAAGAAGAAAAAAAAAAAAGAAGCTAGAAGAAGTCCGGTGTGCTCCTAAACGCCGACAACCAAACGACGACACAGAAAGCTGAGGGTGTTACAATACTTTGAGTGGTTTTACATATGGTTGCACAGGTTAGTGCTTTCAAAATGTTTCACAATGAAGAACACAAGAGCTCTGTTACGAGCCTGTCATCAGACGGTGCACTGTGCTTCCAACACTAACGCATCACCAAACTGTTATTGTCCAACATCTATTTATGGAAGACCGTGAAATCAATGTAATTTAATCTATTTTACTATATTTATATAATATTGTATGTATATATATATGTATATATATATCTATTGAGTTCAACTGTATATACGCTTTGTTTTGTTTGAATTTTTTTTTTTTTACAATAATGCATTGGAGCTGTAAAACAAAAAAAAAAAAACCCAGAAGTGGTGAATTTGTGATACTGAACGGGTTCCGATACACTGGAGCTACTTCAGCGGTTCACCTTTGTTACGACTGACTGAACAGTCCTGCTGTGCTGATTCTGTATAGAAAACTGTGTTCGGCGTGGAAGCCACTGATACAGCAGCAGGAGCAGGAGGCTCTGTTTTTGTTTGTTTTTCTTTTTAGCCCCCTGAACACAAACTTGGATCAGCATCATGTTCTTTCCGCACATGTCGGTTGGAGAGTACGTCAACCATCTCTTGACCTCAGGAGCAAAGAGGGCTTTGCCCGTCAGTGTTACACTCTTGTTTCAATGAAACACTATGTATATCCTGTAATTAATGTCCAATTAAAATCAAAGATAACATATAACTTGGCCTGTTGGTGCTCTTTGTGTCCTGTGTCTTTGTGTCTTTGAAATGTGGTTTGTGGGGACCGGCAGGTGAAAGGGTTCTGGTCTGAGTCCATGTTGATCAAGCTGAAGGACTTCTGAACATCTGATTGAATGGTTTTGGGAATGATGGTCGAATAAGGCCACTAGGGGGCGCCAATTATTACAGCAGTTATTTAATTTGAATAAAAGTATTAACAGAACATTTTTAAAGCAAAATGACAAAAACATAAAAATCTCCAATGACATGTCAGGATTTTTTTTCAATGAAAATAATCCCTTTCTGCTTCAAAATGGCTTCGACGCAACCATAAACCAATGCGTCCTTTAAGATTTATGACACTTTTGAAGACAAACTCCGACCGTACGGCTTTAGTTTACTGTTAACACTTATGATTGAACACAAACCTGGATCAGCATCCTGTGATTAATGTCCTGGTAAAATCATAGTTAAACCACAGCATGACTGGTGTTTTCTGAAGTGTGTGTCAGACTGTTTTGTCTCAGTGAAGTTTGTGATTTTGGTTTATGAGGACACAGAGCTAAAAAATCCTAATATCCTGTGTGATATTGAATTGCTGTGACTTTCACAAATGGAGGACATAATTATGGGTCAGATTCATTCAAGAGAATATTAGAATCATGAAGCATGAAATGTGTTGAACTGTCTTTTCTCTTTATAACAGTGCCCCCTAGTGGTCATGAGAGGACACTCCACAGCTGGAAGTCTGACTTCACGCCCCACAGATCAGATATTGAGCTCAGACTGTCACAACCATCAGCGACTGATAAAAGATCCTGAGTAGCTAACATTCTACTTCAACGTGCACAAGCCGGGGTGATTTACTTTGACCAGTTTTTGGTGCAGCTTCTTACATTCGAGCATCATGTAACTGAGCTCAAAAGTTAGTTACGGAGCTTCAAAAGTCATACTGGCTATAAAAAAAGGACCTTTCAGTGATTTCTTTTCAAGGAGCATTGTGTCAGATTCAGTGGCATCTAGCATGGAAGCAGTAGATGGTAACCAACCAGTTAGCCTTCAACTCAAATCACCTTTCAAGAGTGTACGAGAACCTAAACTGGCTGCTGCAGACACAAGATCAGCATCAATATTTGGTTTAATCCATTCTTGGCAACTACAGAGACAGCATGATGCATCATGGGAGACTGCTTGAAAAGGACTTGCTCCCTGTAAACATACAAAGTACTTATTGTAAGCCTTCGGAAGCAGAAACAATTGTGGGTGATTAAACACTATGAATGCTGTAGTCCATTTCTGAATCCTCCACATTGGACCTTTAACTACGTCTTTGTTCGACGTTACTTTTCTGCTGCTTTATAAACACATGAGCTCCCATGGGAAACCTGCACGACTGATTAAACTGTTATTGATGAGACAGTTTTGGTGACATTAACAATGACTCCAGTTCAGTGTCCCAGTGAGCACAACATGCACGATACCAGGACTCAAAAACTGAATTAGCTAAGTGGAATTTCGCCAACATTAACTCACTTTTTTTTAATATATATATACCTGTGCTTTACCTATTGCAACATATCAATGTGTTTTCAGTGACCCAGTTACATCAGATCACAGCGCTGCATCCAACATCAACACAAGAACCTGAGAGACAGATTGACTGAAAACAGCTGTGTGGGTGTACAGGGACTTTAATCATCGCTGCCCAACAGTCAGGCTTCCATCCAAATGGAATGCACACATAACCCCATTCTCAAACAGAATCAGCAAAACAAAATGCTAAGTACTGCATGTTTCCGCTCCCATTTACATACACATGAAAACTGCGCCCACCTAGTGGCTCGAGGCTGGAAGTGCACCTGATGTGTCCTTAAAGAGCCCATAGTATGCTTCATGGGGGGGGTTCCCTTTCCTTTTAGTGTGCTCCAGCTTCTCTGCGCATTTAAAAGGTCTGCAGACTTACAAAGCCTCAAGTCCACACCAAAGGGACTTCCTTAGAAACCACTGCTCCTACCAGCCTGAAACACCTCAGGTGAAGTCCAGGCTTTGCTTTCATTCCTTATCATCGTGTAACAAATATGCATAAGCGGCTAGTTTAGCAAACACTTAAAGAACGAGTAGCTTCCTTGCAACTCTCGAGTCTCTGCCTTTCTACTCAGAGATGCTGGTTTACCGCATATAACCAACGTTATCTTGCTTTCGTCAGAGGACTGAGCTTTTCATGAGGGGGGACCTTAAAGATGAAGGAACTGAAACGAAGCATTCCAGACAGAGGGTGAGAGGAGATGCTACAACAATATACAAGAAAAAATATGCCTTTTAAATATTAAAGCATGTAAACATATTCTAGTTGAGCCCCCCCCAAAAAAATCATAAACCTGTAAATGTGTGTAAAATGGGGCTCTTTAATGTGTTGGTTGATATGGAGACAGGAGTGCACCCTGAGAGGAAGTCCTTCATGCGACGCCTCGGACAAACACACAGAGCACAGTAGGAAGCAGCTAATTTATTTCACTACTCTCTGGATACTTTGCACAGTTCATGTTCACGCATTGACATTTATTACACATTCAGGCAGGGGGTGGGGTCAATTTCACCTGAACTATCCCCCCCAGGACCCTCGCTTTACATTATACACTCACTGTTGATTGGTCATTGGACCCGAAGTGGGATGACTCGCCGGATGCCAGGCCGTCACTGGGCCACAGGGTTTCATAAAGGCAATGCACTGTGTTTTTTTTTAAACTAGGCTCTCATCTGAAATATTATATAATATTTGAAAAGAACATTGACATTTTTTTCAATTAATAAGCTAGGCGGTCAGGATGCCGTAGAAGTGAAATTCATTGTACCAGCCGACACCCTGGGAGAGGCGCTCCACTACATGAGCTGGCGTCGTCCACTGAGCGTTGCATCAACCGTCCCACCCCCCTACGCTACCCTGCGTTCTTTACAGTAGTTCCCAAGTCACATGATCTATGCAAAATAAAGGGCTCTTGCATTACAATTTCTGATTGGGTCATTCTTTTCTAACAAAATATGAAAATCTATAGAAAAAAATCTTCATCATTCAATAAAAGGTAGAGATATCAAAAAAGAAAACGTTGGCTCTCCGTCGTCTTTCAGCTCGGAGGCCGAATTCCAGCTAGAGGAAATTGCACTTGAGCAGCTGAATGGGTCTGTGAGGGCATCGCCAGCCCAGCAGCAGGGCGGCAGTTCATTTCTTGCGGGCGTGTTTGTATTTGTCCACGTAGGCCTTGACCAGGTTGGCCACCTTGCTGGAGTTCACCTCACCACTCTTGCTGTGACACACCTGAAGGAGAAAGGTCAAAGAAAAGCATCACATTTACTGCAAATATTAGCTGCTCGCTAGGAAACATGTTAATTAAAAATTCGAATCAAAACCATAAGAGCATAAGCATGAAACACTGAATTAAACAGTGTGTCTGCTTTTATTGTCAGCTGCAGTTACTACGGTTAACAGACTCAGGCTAAGGCAGGGCTTCAGACTCAGCTTTCCACTGGTAGTGCTGCTGCTACCAACTTTAATTAGTTGGGTGCATTACCACATGATTTGGTAGTAATGCCCCACCCCACTATTTGTTACAACAGGGTATTAATTAACCTTGCTCACCAAAGAATAGTTGTCTTCACATAAACTGATTTAAAGGTGAACTAACTCAAGACTTGATACCAACAAAATATTTAAGTTCAAAAACATATTCGTTTTGTGACCAGTCCTTTTCCTGAAGTGGTCTGACATCACTCCTATTGCCTGGACGCAGGCTAAACTACTCACTGTCTGAACAGTTTAGTGATGCAGTCTGCGGGCGATGCTAGCCAGGTGGCTGCAGTGCTGCACACAGAGAAGTCTTTAATCTTCATTCAGTTACTGCAGCTCAGCAACTCAGACGGGTGTGAGACCAAAAACTGGTTTTAAAAAAAGCATTCCAGTTTCCTATAAGCAGAGCGTGTTAATGTTGCACTACTTTCAATCTACAAAGCTAGCGCACATACAGTGGTGTGAAAAAGTATTTGCCCCCTTCCTGGCGAATTGTATTTTTGCGTATTTCTCACACTTACATGTTCCACATGATCAAACTAATATTTAGGTTTATTTAATGTTAGACAGAGACAACCCACAAAACACAAAATGTAACTTTTAGTTGATGATTTGTTGAAAACTGGTATCCCCCCTAAACCTAATAACTGGTTGGGCCCTTGGCAGCAGCAACTGTAGTTAAATGTTTCAGGTGATGAACTGATGTGTGGATGTTCTCCAGGAGGACTTTCTGATAGAGAGCAGAATTCATGGCTCCACCAGTTATGACAAGTCGTCCAGGTCCCGTGGAAGCAGAGCAGCCTCAATCCATCACCGGACCACCACCAGGTTTCACTCCTCGCATCATGTTCTTCTTGTTGAATGCAGCATTAGCTTTATTCCAGATTTAATGGGGCCCACATCTTCCCAAAGTTCCACCTTTAAATCGTCAGTCAATGGAATGTTATCCCAAAAGTCTTGGGGCTCATCCAGATTTCTTTTTGCAAATGCCAAACAAGCCTTGATGTCGTTTTGGTCAGGAGTGGTTTGTGTTTTGCAGCTCTCCCATCGATGCCGTTGTTGCCCCGTGTCTTATTATGGAATCATGTACACTGACCTTAACTGAGGCAAAGGAGGCCTGCAGTTGTTTTGATGTTCATCTTGGTTCTTTCGTGACCTCCTGGATGAGATGCTGACATGCTCGTCTCTTGGAGAAATGTTGGCTGGCTGGCCACTCCTGGGCAGGTTCACCACTGTTCTCTCGCTGTGGTTGTCTGGAGTCCCAGAGCCTCAGCAATGGCTTGGTAAAGACTTCCAGACTGATGAATGGCAATGACGGCATCATGTGCTGCTTTTTGAGAACCTTTAGTCTACTTCAGAATGCCAGACAGGTTCTATTTAAGCTGTGTTTAGATTCAACAACCCTCTCAGTAGTATGTGGGTGTGGCTGGTGACACTGAACTACTCACCTGCTGAATGAATTTGGTCATTTGGTAGCTAGGAGGGTAATTACTTTTTCACACAGAGCAAGATGGGGCTGGACAGCATTTTACCCTCAACAAATTAAATCATCATTCAAAACCTGCCCTTTGCGATTTTTTTTTCTTCTTCTTTTAGTTATCTCTGTCTTATATTAAAACTAGTTTGATAATATGAAAGAGTTAAGTGTCACAAATTTGCAGGAGGACCAATACTTCTTCACAGCACTGTATGTGTGAACCCAAAACAAGGACCTAATGTTGATGAAGTCTTTCCTGTGTCCTTCTAAATGGTAAATCTGGCACCATTATCAGTGTAAACAACATTGTGCGAGAAAAGAAAGCTTGACAGGCGTAACTACAGTAACTAAAGAGGTGAGAGTGGTTTAGCAGCCAGTCATTAGTCAGACAGTGTAACAGTGAGTGTTTACCTTTTCTACTGCCTTGCGGACAATCTCCTTGTACTCCTCCTTTGTGATTTCCTTCTTTTGGTAAAATGGTTTGATGGCTGTCTTCACTTCATTTATAGCTTTCTCTTGGATCTGTTGTTTCTGGAGCACAAACAGGAGATCAGATTGATTAAAGACAACATACTGTGGCTATTCTTTTCTTGTCAGATATATAATGTTTCAGTGGAAGGTGTGCATATTCAACATAGCCAGAGTTTCTAATATTGAAGTAAACGTGTAAAAAATAATAATCCCTCTGAGGAAATAAAGACCAGGCTTCAGATGGCTCTGAATACCGATTGTCCAACAGTTTTCTTTCTGCAACTAGCTGATGTCAGCTCATCACAGATCTATGGCCAATAGTGGATTTTCTCTTTGCAGGGTGGCTGCAGAAAATCAATCAACATTCATGAGTGACGTGCTACCTGACTGACCAGAGAACCAGGATGTGAGGACTGAGATAGGTTTGGGTAAGAATGTCAGTGTGAGCCAATCAGTGACAGAGTAGACTGGGTCATGCCTGTGCCACTCTGCAAAATGAAAATTCGCCTCCAGGCACAGCACGCTTATGAAGTCCAAGCAGTACAGCTGACAAGCACTTGGTGCTGCTTCTCAGCAGCGCTCCAATCTGAAGAAAGTGGGTTTTTAAGAAGGCAGGCCTTCAGGAGCGATAATGGCCAGCTTCAGACAGACCAACTAAAGGGCTGATAAAGAGCTACTATGAGACTAATAAGGATCATTTGGGATGTTAATTAAACAAAGCTCCTCTAGAGTCTCACAATAACAATGCAGAGCTGAAAATTGACAAAATATGTGCCTTTAAGGAAGACCAATAGAAATGGACAGAGAAGCACACACTTGCAGTGACAGTCAGTTAGGTGGCTGCACTTTACCTTTTCTTTTTTGGAGCTGTCGGCCTGAGCCTTGTTATGCTGGCCTGGCTGAGTTGTAGAGGATGGCAGCACGTGGCTGGGTGCCAGCTGGCCCTGGGTCACTGCTGCAACACCTGCTTTGGTTGGCGTGGGAAGCAGGGCAGGTTTCCCATAACCCACCATGGTACTTGCCATCTAGGGCGAAGCAAAATGATGACAAAGACTGTTGGGCTGAACTGCTTTCGGACAGTACTTTGGTATCTCAGCTCCTTATTGCTTAACTTTAGCTTATTTTAATTCTAATGCATCTGGAACTTAATCCAATCACATCCTCTGCAGCCGTCCTGTCTACATCCTGGTGTTCCATACCTGTGTTGTGTGGCCATCGGGCTGAGCTGCTGCTGTCTGGCTGCCTTGCTGCATGGGTGGAGGTGGTGGTGGAGGGGGAGGGAGGCCCTGAGCGCCGACGGCGGGCACCTGAAGCAGTGGCACGGCAGGGTGGAGGTGCATGGGGACCTGAGGAGGCATGGCGTAGGGCGCCGCGGGCTGCAAGCTGACGGGCAGGGTTCCTCGCGGGCCCTGCATGGGGTAGTGGTGAAGAACATTCAGCTGAGGAGGATGAGGAGGAATCATGTTCATCACGGGCACCGGAGCGTTACCCGGGACTGCCGGGGGAGGAGGGTCGCTTTTAGGGGGATCTGTGGAACAAAACGAAGGAGTTGTTAATGAAAGTTTGTCATTCTGTGAGAGTCAAAGGACTCTGCAGTCAATGTAAAGTAGTGCATATTTATATAGGTCCAGTAATATTAAACAAACTGATGAACAATGAACATGTGCAGGAGATAGTTGACAGAAGGTGTTTATAGCACGCGATAAATGGTAGAATCAACCCAGCAGCCTTTTACCGAAAATAGATGCTGGTGGAATGAAACAACTGTGAGACTTTCAAAGGAATAAATTCACTTCAAAGGAATCACTTTTTCCTTTTAGCCTAATAAAGCGCGGGTGCCTCGGGCTAATTTCTGATTTGTTTTCTGTTCACACAGCAACTAAAATTATCCTCCTCTCCCAGCTTTAGAGAGAGAAGTAAAACCAAACACCAGGACTGCTGCTTGTACTTTAGAGGGAAATGTAGCTAATCCATGGCAGGCTTTTCTTCCTTGATTTAATCTGGCAGGTACAGAAGTGGTAACTGTCCAGAGATGTCTGGTTTGTACTGAAAAACTAAAGAGGACTGACCTGCTGCTGTTGGTTGCTGCTCCTCTTCTTGTCGGTTCCAGCTTCCTGGTCCTCCTCTCTCCCTCTTTGAGTAATAGTCCTGGACATCAGCAGGTAGCGTCCTCCTGACAGCCCAGCTGGACGCCGAGGACCAGCCTGAGCGGTCGAGCATAGACTCTCCTGGCTCAGACTCTTTCCTCCGACCACCGCCCCGGTTTTCATTGAAGCGGCTGTACGCGTCGTTCCCTGAATTGTTGCCTGTACCTGAGAAGTTGTTTCTGGGCTGCCAGCGGCTGTCGGACGACTCTTCCTGTTGGTTGTAGAAGCTGCGGTTGCCTCCACCTCTGCCTGCGCCCCGCCCACGTTCAAAGCCTCCGCGGCCGCCCCGGCCTCGTGGCTCTCCTCTGCTCCCTCCACTGTTGCGGCTGTCTTCCCAGCGTGAGCCACCACCGAAGCTAAAGTCCCGGTTCCTGCTCTCAGCATCACCCCGACTTTTTTCAGTGACCCAGTCAGGATTTTCTGACCAGCCCTGGCGCTCAGGAGAACCTTCTGTAGGCACGCCGTTTTCAAAGCGGCCACCGCCTCCATATCTCCGTCCATCACCCCCAGAACCAGAACCAGCACCAGACCCAGACCTCCAGCCGCCCCTACGCTCCTTCCTCTGAGGAGACTGCTCTCTGGACACTGGTCGCTCGGGGCTGGGGCCTCGTCTGTAGGACCTAGTTCTGGATCGAGATCTAGACCGAGACCGGGATCTGGATCTAGAACGACTCCTTGATCGCCGCCTCCTCCTCTCCCGACTACGGTCCCTCCTAGAATAGTCTCTCTCGTTGTCCCGATCCCTGTCTCTTTCTCTTTCTCTGCTGCGAGCTCGTGAGGAGCGACTCGACGGTGGGCTGCCATCACGGTCTCTGGACCGTGAGCGCGAGCGCCTGGATGATTCCCGCCTAGAGTCCCGTTTGGGTGACCAGGTGGAGGTTGGGGAGTGGAAGCGAGAGCGCCTCTGCTTGTCGTTCTTCCTCTCTTGGCTCTTTTCTCTGTCCTGCTGGTCTTTGGCGCTCTCATCCTTGGTGACTTGACTTTCAGAAGGTGTAGCCAGAGGTTGTGCAGCAGCCTGAGAAGCACTCTCACTCTGAAGTTCCAAAATGGGATCGTTCCCATGCTCACTCATGGGTGAACTGCAGTCCATGGGGATGACGTTTGTGTCGTCCTTGGATGCTCCATCGTCCCTGGCTCCTTCCCCACAGCTGTCAGCTTCTGAATGCTCTTCTGAGTCATGCATTTTTGAATCAGTGTCCTCTGAAACTTTTGCCTCCGGGTCTGCTACATTTTCTTCAGACTCTCCAGCAGAGGGGGACCCGGGCTGTGCCACATTCTCACATGATTCGGCTTCTGGCTCCTTTGAAGATTCTTCATCGTTGGTTTCTTCTGACTCTGCACAAATCTCCATGTTGTCATGCTGCTCTGCCTGCTCGTCACACTGTGGAGACATCAGGTCTTCCAGCAGTGTGTTGGGAGACTCAGAGGGTGATGGTGACCCCATTTTCTCAGAATCCTTTTCTCCACAGGACACTGGGCTGTCTGGTTCTTCTTCCTCTCTTTTGCTCTGGACATCCTCAGAGCACAAAGCAGGGCTGTTAGAAGCCGAGTCTGACGGACAGGAGAGGTCATTGTCTTCTTCATCCTCTTTCTCTTCTTGTTTGTGTTCGTTAGATTGTTCCTGAGTCTCATCACTGTCCAGATCCACATTGTTCAAAGACCCTGCAGTTCCTTGATCATCAGCAGAGTCAACACCATCCTGCTCTTCTTTGAGGTCACCTTCAGCATCAGACAGCAGCGGTTCCGAGTTGTTCACATCCTGCTCTTGTTCAGTTTTATCTTCCTCTTCCTCCTTCTCCTTGTTGTCACTTCCTTCACCCTCTTCCTCCTCGTCGGTTGCTGCTGGGCTGTTAATGACTTCAGCAGTGCGTTTTTTTCTAGCGGAGGCTTTCCGTTTCCCACTGGCCTTCCGGTTTGTTACCCGTTTCCCCTTCCTCTTGGCTGGCACCTGAGAAGCCTTGCCAGGCTTGGTGGACTGGCTGGCAGATGAGTCAGAGTCTGACACACTGGACTGTGGTGGTGATGAAGGTTCAGCTGCAGGAGCCTCTTCCTGGGTTTTACTGTTGCGTCCAGATCGTCTGGCTGGCAGAGACTCTGCCTCTTTGGAGGGAGCTTTGGAGGTTGAAGCTCGGCCGCCTCTCTTCTCTCCTCCTTTGGGACACGTGATGGCGCAGACAACACCCTGAAACACTGCAGGAGAGAAACAAATGGTTGTGAACACAACCAGTAAGTTCCTGAGAATCTCAACACATACAGCAGGGCTTCCACACACAAAGTGAAAGTGTGACACTGTATGGAACAAGGCCACTGGCAAGCCACAACATCACTGTGTGGTGGATACATTAAGCATGTTCTCTGCCAGTCTTACCAATGTGGGCATCGTTTAAATTATCACACCAACTAAAATGTAATACTTCAGATCCTGTTGCAATTGAACCCTGGGTTTCATCTACAATGTCATAGTTTAGTAATTGCAACACTGACATCTGTTGTTAGAAAAGTTTAATTTTTAGGATTTTTGCCTTTATTTGACTTTACAAAGTAGACGAAAAGCAAATGTTAGGAGAGAGACTTTGCTACAAAGGGAATTTTACCCATAAGGTATGTGCTCCAATCACACATTCATCTGAGTTCCTTCTTTTATTTTACATTTTGTTTTATTTTGGAAATTTTACATTGAATATCAGTAGTACTAGTACAAAATAACAAATTTCTGGTATCATGACATCCCGAGTGCTTATGTTTCAGGACTATTTCCGCATGGAGGAACTTTTTGCTCCTCATAAAGTGATTTTAGGAAAATCACCAGCACAACAATGATAAGAACTGAAAATGCATTTTTATATTTAAACTAGTTACGTTAACTATGGTTGCATTTACTCAAGTATAATAGACACTCATGTTAATTACATTGATAGAAACAACAGGAAAAGCAAAAAACCACAAGCAAAAAAAGGTGTCATGGACTGAATGCCTTTGCTGACCATGACTGATCATACAGCAGTGAGGAATGATCCTACAAAGGTCCATTCTGAACTAGAAATATACGCAAATTACGATTTCAAGGTATGAATGTAAAAAATCCTGTGTGTACATCAGTGTGACTCACTGATCAACAAGTGTTGTACATGGTTTTGCTAAACTCCAATCCTATGTCTTTCTTGTTCGTTGGGAGAAAAAGTTTAATTCTGTAACATCGCCATTCTATCCCGTTGGACTTTTTCTGTTCTTCCAACTCCAGCGTCCTGATGTCTTCTCTAACTGATCGTTTCCCATCAGTTCCAGCAGCCATAACTTCCTACTTAAAAGTTAATTCATATTGTATGGATAATATAAGCCGACCAGTTTAATAGTTTTGATCCAGGAGCTCTGTTATTGACATGATTAATAATAACCTCTCTTCTGTGTCTAAATGACTTTATATCATTAGAGCACTTCTACCAAGATCTGGACTTGTTTTTCCAAAAAACAGAAACAATTGATTTCATACGAGGAAACTGAAAAATGAAGAACAAATCTTGGTCCCCAGGTGTAAAAATTAACAATCAAACCTTTCAAATGACAAATTAAAAAGAAGAAATGAAACTATTCAGGTACATGTTTAATTACAAAATGTTGTACAAATCTGACCATTTGCCATTATGTTAGTACGAAGAGTCAACACTGTGTCAGATGTAACTTACCAAAATGACTTGGGCCAAACAACGGTGAGCTGGAGGTAAAGGGAGATGAAATGAGTCCAGATGGGCTGCGGTTCCAACTAGCTCTATGGAAGCTTTGCCTGTGAAAGCACAACACAACAGCAAAAGAACTGTTAGGTTTGATTTCGCAGACTGGATTGTTATTACCTTTGTTCCCCATTAGCGTGATATCTGACCACATACTATGGATCCAAAGTCCTGTCTGGATGGATGCTAATTACCATGACCCAAAGACACCAACTGAATATCACAAAACTTTCAGTAACTGTCTCTCATTTAACGGTTGCAATCACAACCACAGTCGGTCTCTTTGGTCTGAACCAACACATGAGCGCTGATGTGTTTTCAGCTCAAGATAACTTGTGTGTACTCCACTAAAAGACTTAATGCTGGTTCAGTCTTCCTGACTGTCATCATGTCAGCTGGGCTTTCCCAATGAGCTTCCAGACTACACACTGTTAACAGAAGGCCTGAGTGTCACATTGAAGGTGTGGAGTCAGAGAGCGTCTAATGACAAAGCTATGAAGATGGGCAAATGCACAGCAGTGGCCGGTTGGACTCTCATTACCTTGAGGTGCCGTTAGCAGGGATGGGAGCAGCAGGAGAGAGCCAAGGACAATGTTGCACCTGGGATTTGCACTGCTGGAATCCAGTGTCATATGGTATGTCCTCTGCCAACCAAGCAGGATCTGCACTGCAGGATGAGAAAACAGTTAATTATGAAGAACTTTCTGGAACAGTTTAAACTAAATCACTTATGCCTCAGCTGTAAACTTATAATCTACACTGATGACATCCTTCCTAAACATTACTCTGCTGCAGATTTATTCTCCCTTCATATGGAGGTGTGATCAAGAAGTTCTGAGACTGCTCCTGTGAAAGGTAAGAGCTAGTCCAGGTTTAAATTCAACCTCTATCCCCTTTGAAGTCCTGTTTAGTGATCACTTGCTGGTGCACATTTAAAATTTCACCATGGATCAAACTATCTATCTCCAACTATCGAAGGAAGCAAATATCAATTGCGATGTTAAACTGACTGCACTCTAACATCGAGGATCATCACTGGAGATGAGAGTTGGGGCTACAACTGCAACCCAGAGACCAAAAAGCAGTCTTGAGCTCAAGTCTCCAAGACCGAAGATGGCGTATCAGGTCAGCAGCGTGACCAAAAGCATGGTTGTTGTTTTGTTCAACATTTACGAGGCTGCACACCGTTAAATTAATTCCCCAGGGTCTGTCAACGCAGAATTTCACGCCAACATCCTGAGGCATGTGAGAGAGAACATTCAAGACAGACGACCTGAACTGGGGCACGTGCCGACGCGCACCTGTTCGCACGGCGCTGACAAACGCACAAGTACCGTGGCTGCACCGACACAATTGTTGCTCCCCATCTGCCCCATTTGGCTCCCTCTGCTGCCATTTGACACAGCGGAGGAGATCCAGCGTCACAGATGGTGCTTGACACAGTGACAGAACAGGGTTCCAGCAGAGGTTCTAGGGAGTGTTCCAAACATGGCAGGAGCACTGGGAGCCACCACTTCAATGGGGATGGCAGTAAAATTTTAATCAGTGTTTTTTGCTTTTTATAGGTCACAGAACTTCTTGATCCTACCTCGTACAATATTTTCTGTAGTGCTCATTTTTAAAAATAAAAACATTTGATAGTATTTTTCACAATTAACAAAAAAACTAATACAAAAAAATAATGTTTCAAAACAAAGTGTAAGAAAAACTAAAAAATTTTTTTATTTTATGTCCAACAAAAACTCTAGTGGCATCTCTGGAATCACAACCTACAGCTCCAGTTCTTCCACTGCCCAAAATATCTCATGTTCAGATTTAGCCGATTTAGCCACTTGACCTCTTCCACATCTTATTTACTACCATTAATAAGGATGTAATGAAGAAATGTTATCTTGTGCGCCGGGTTTTTGGAAGAACCCGATTTTGGAACCAACAAGAATTAAACAAAAAGCAGCAACAGAGACAAACTACGAACATGCAGGTAACAGCCGACATTTACAAACAGGTAAGCTAACATGGCGCTAATAATATTATCCCTCCATCTAAATCGTCCTGTAGATGTGTTGGGCCTCCTGCTAAACCTAGACACTGAACATGCGCTCTGTAATGTGGACGTGGAGCCCTACAAGTCTTATACTGCAGTGTAAATCACAGGAAACACTAACAGAACATCAGTGGATTTCTCATAGTTGATTGTAATGACTTACATGTCCTGTGTTGATGTGGTTAATGAGACACAGGGAGGCGGTGACCAAGTGCAGCACTCTGTTCCTCTCACCTGAACATAACACATCAAACACCAATGAGCTTTACCTGCAGACATGTGGGACGGTGAAACATGACCAAAAAAAGATAAAGCACCTTTTTTCTGCTCAGTGAAGAGGGGTCCTCGTCGTTACCTGCAAAAGACATTTACAGACTGTTAGATCTCAGCGTGAGCAGGTCAGGCAGGTTTCTGGAGAAATCAGGGTTTTAACCTACATTTCCTCACAAGTCCTTTTGTTTTGGCGTCTGCCGTCCGCTCCACCTTTTGCCGCCTCGGTCTTCTCGCGGTTTTGCTTCTGAAAAAAACAACAACTTTAATTGTTCAAGTTGATTTAATAGTTTTATGTTTTTTATGTTTTATATTACTGCATCACTTGGTTTTCTGTGGCGTTTCTGTGATATTTTAAAACAAACTCGTTGGACACTCACTTGAGACAGACTTTTTGTTCAGGGTTTCTACAGCAGCAGCTCTCGGCTTCAGCTTGAGTTGAGCGCTTCCTCACAGGAACCTTAAAACGAGGACAGAAGCACATTTGGTTTTAGTGCAAACACTGTGCCTGACGTAAAGGTTGGCAGAGGCGGTGTGTGTGTTTGTCTGACAGCTGACCTGTTGTACGTTTGGCTGGGACACACACACAC
>NW_007578077.1:246311-286010 GCF_000690725.1 Stegastes partitus
AAAGAAGTTCTATCAGCACAGACAGCAGCTGACCAACAGAATGCAGACGGCTACATGCACAGAGACGGAGACGCTTCATGAGACACTTCCCTTTCAACAGAACACAGGCGGCATCTACGTTACACAGCTGGTCATTTCAGGTCACCTTGAAAATACCAGCAGACAATGACCTCATCTTGACAGAGAAAACAGCAGCAGAAACCAGACTGACCTGCACACAGCTCAGATTCCCGTCCCATCTGTAAACATTACTGAAAGGTCTTCTGTCCACGGGGCAGGACGGAGCCGTCTGCAACTGAAGGCAAATAAAACATTGTGAACACAGAGATATGAATGAAACGCACATCTTAATGGCTGACAGGCTTTCCTACGCTGAGATGAATTACAACGGGGGGGAAATCCCAAAATGCTATTTTTGGCATGTTCGTTGGCAGAAGGCCAAAATCAGTGATGGCCTGAAAAAGTCGACGACATTCATCATCAAACCAATCAAACCCATCCTCCCTCAGTCAGACCTTGAAAGAATCCTCCATGCCCTCATCTCGTCCCGTCTACATTTCTGCAACTTCCTTTTATCTGGCATCCCACAAAAATCCAGCTCTCGCCTCCAGCTTGTTCAGAATGCAGCAGCTACTGGTTTGAACAGGCGACATCACATCTCCCCTCTACTGGCTTCTCTCCACTGGCTCGCTGTCTGTTTTAGAATTGATTGTAAGATTTTACTGATCAGCCCCGGCTATATTTTAGATATGTTAACCCCGTATATCCCCACATGCAGCCTTAGATCCTCAGATGGGTTCCTCCTCATCGTTCCAAAGTCGAGGCTCAAAGGTGACCAGGCCTTTTCTGTGAGGGGCTTTGGAACGACCAAGCTGAGGAAATAAGGCTCGCACATTCAGTATCTTCTTTTAAATCACTTCTTAAAACCCACTTTTATAGACGAGTGATGTTCTCTTTTAGATTTTTGCCTGTTTCTTTACCCTTTTTCTTATTAGTACTACCTGCTGTCCTTCTCTTTTCTCTTTCTTCATCTACTTTTATCTTCAGCTCTTATCTTCATTCCTCTCTGTGATGTCGTCTTTTTAATCCGTTTTACCAGTACACCTTTCAACAGTGACCCAGTCTGCTCTTTTCCATTCTTACATTCTGAGTGTTTGCCTGTACTTTTTACACATGTTGTTTTTTCTTTATTATGTAAAAGCACTTTGCAAATTCTGCTCTTAAAAAGTGCTACACAAACAAAGTTTATTATTATTATTATTATTATTATTATTATTATATCAAATCCTCAAATGGAATGAAAAATGTACGGTAGAAGTTAATTTTTTTTAACTAAACCAATGGAAATTTCATCTCTTCATAATCCACCTACATGACAAATTCTAACTGTTGCGTTCGTTTTGATAATTTTAGCTAATAACATAGCGGCTTCGTCACCTCTGCCCAAGTGAGGAGACATCTGAGGCAGAAGACATGGCAGCAGCTGTCAGGCATGGCGAGCTCGCCTCCAGCCAGGACGCCCAGGCAGATAGGACATCTCTCCGCCTCCTCAGCGTCTGCCCCGTCAGGCGGGCCCTGGCCGCCTAAACACACAGGAGACCACACACACACACACATACACTCTTAGAATACTTGCCATCTAGTTTCTAATCTGTGTGAACCAAATACACAACAAAAGACTAAACGTTTCAAGCATGTATGTTGGTTTGTAAAAATCTCACCACTTCCAGCTCCAGTCATGTCCGGCCCCAGGCTGTCCTGATCACCACTACAACACAAAGGAGGTGACAACAATCAGACTGTGACGTTAACACAGAAGAGACAAGTACAGCTGATAATGTACACGAGGTACTGCAGGAAACCCGTCTAATAGTTATTCTAAGTCATACCACACAAAGTGCAGCTCTAAGCTCACAGTGTTGTGTTTGGACGAGAGCTGATAGGTGATACTAAACCCATCTTCACTGGTAACTACAGAGCAGAGCTGCAACCAACAATAGATTTGATTGCCAATTGATCGGTTGATTAGTCTCTCAAATAATCAAGTTGCTGTTGGGTTTGTAAAATTTTAGAAAATTCTTAAAGATGTCAAGAAAAAACTCAAACATGTTCAGTTTACTATTGTAGAGGAAAAAGGAAACCAAAAAATGATCAAAGGAAGCAAAAAATAAATACATTCTAAGAAAAATACTCAAACCGATTATTAATTAACAAATCTGACGGGACATAATTAAAAATTTGAGCTCACTGATTAATCGCTGCAGTTCTACTACAGAGACTCAGAACAGTTTTAGATCCAATGCGGTTATACGTCCACAGTTCAGTATCTTTGGTTAATCTGCATATTTATCTCTTCCTCTGCTGAGGCTGGTTGGTCATGACCTACCAGAAGCTTCCACATATTATTGAAATAAAACACAAAGTCCTCCATCCCACACTTATACACTTTGACAACTAAAGAAAAACACAGCAAAAGAAACAAATCACATACAGATAAATGGTCTTGTCTGACTCCGATCAATACAAGATAGAGGTCCGCCTCTACTACGGCATTTCAAAACCAGAACCTGAATGAAGGATCCACATCACAGCAACGCGTTAAGTGTTGGGGCTTTCAAACAGCAATTACACACCAGATTATTTGGAGAAAAGCAATCTTTGGTTCAGAGGCTCAGGTCAGAGATGTGTGTCATGTCAGTACAAGAGCAGGAAACCAGTGACTCCAAACTGTCATGAGGTCGGGATAACATTCGAAACAATGAGAGGACAGATGAGTGACCCAAACCACTTCCTTTGTGGGATGGTTGGGCTCATTCATGGAAACACATGATTTAAGACCAGAACCAGAGTTGTTGGATGCAGCAATGTTAGCCTGGTCCAGCTGCCACCTGAACCTGGATTACTAACAAGAAAATCAGATCAGGTTTGTTGTCATGTTGCTGTACATACACAGTAGTACGGGCAAGATGAGAGAGCGTTTCTTCAGGATCATTCAATCTGCAAAGTTTGCAGAATGCACGTCTGGGATAGGACACTAAACGATTGCTGTCGCCTGAAGGGGGCGCTGCGTTTAAGCACGCCGCCATTAAGACAAATGTGTGGCTACATGGTACTGAGGGATTGTCAAACTTTTGCACTCACTGTTGAACACTGATGATGAAGCAAACACAGAGCTGTAGGAGCTCCTCTGGCTGCTGCTGCAGAACAGAAAACTGTCCTGAGCGACACACTGATGTTTTAGGATGATTAGATATTGATGGATTGTTTTTGCCAGCAGGCAACACTTTATAAAAACAATGAATCTGTACCTTACTGTGTGCCAACATGACACACACCTTTTACAGCTTTATCCCTGTCAGGGTAGAAGCACCCTTTATCCAGTCACGGGACACCAAATCTGTTGTGTAGCTGCACACACTGAAAAGATAACATCAGCCCAGTGGACAAGTCCAACCGCTGTGACTCATCGAACCGATAATTTACAAAGTTGTTCCCGTTTTCGGTACTTTAAACACAATATTTCTGTGATGTATGACAAGCTGTAGTAGCAGAGAAACATACTGAAGATGAACCCTGATGACATGCTTCAACCTGACTTGATGCCACGTACACTGGGTTCACTGCATGAGGAGGCAACGCTAAAGTGCACACACACACACAGACACACACACACACACACACACACACACACACGTACACACACGTACACACACACACACACAATGACTGGAGCTCAGCCATAGGTTTGGCTGAAGCACCTTAAAAGCTGGACTACACACCAGAGCTGTAGATGTGTCATATAGAGACCACTACTTTGTGTTTTATGGATAGAGATTCAATTTAAAGTTTGGTGTCTATCTGGGTTCTTAAGAAATGCTCAGGGATTTTCAGTATAACAGGGAAAACAATAAAAATGCATTGAATAACATTTTGTTGTTTGATAAATATAAATATTTCACGGTGGCTCATTGGTCATAATTCTTACTTTAACTTTTAAAGCGTGCGTATAAGTTGTGGCTATGAGATAACAAGACGGCTCTTGTTTAAGTCTAACCATAGCACGCATAAAATCAATGGACAGGCAGAAACAGCCCGTTAATGTTTCTATACACTCTAATTAAATAAACTGAATAACAGCATTGGTTTCATTTGTAACCCAAATAGTGCTACTGATGTGGTTACATCATCTAATATGATTTAAATATATTCATTATTATTACATTAAAAAGGGAAAATGGAAATGATGGGGTGATTATTTATTAATTTTCCAGCAATGTATTTCACAAACTAGTTTCCAGCTTTCTGTGAAGACACCGCTCGACTCCACACTACCACCTGCTCAGCTGTAACGCGTGCTCTGCTACATGTGCTGCAGACAGCTTTGAGTATTGAAAACTATGACATCTGAGCCACTCTGATGAACAGACTGTGTGTCAGCGGTTTGAAATGGTTCTTAAAAATGATTTTCTGCACTGTGTTCGATAACAAAAATGTAATATCAGTATATATCTGACAACGTATACAACAGCATACCTGTGATAGGCCAGTACTGACCATCCAATATACTGGTTCAGCTCTAGTCTAAATATTTAATAGTGTTGTCATTAAGATTGTCAGCAGTGTAATTTCAGCTTTACAGCTGCACAAACTAATACTGCCTTTCTCTTTTTCCTCCAACATTTACGGCACAGTTCTCTTGTTTGCATAAACTTTTTTTTTAAACGGTCACTGGACCAAGGTGCATTGAGTTTGAGTGCTTTGTGTGAGCACCACATAGTGGCCGGTTATCTGAACCGTGCAGTGTAAGCAGAGAGGTTACAGGATTTACTGATCGTACAAAATCAGTGTGTGGCCAGCTTTCAAGGCTAACCCTGCTAGCATGCTATAGGTGATGTACGGGCAAAACTTTCTCGGTGGAACTTGTGTTCTAAAATTTCTGCTCAGGACAGCGAGTGCATCAACAGAAATAGACCTCTGGCAGGAACCAACCCGAGGTCTCCCACGAAGGTCCAGTACCGAATAGTGTGACAACTACACAGACCTTAAATCTCTTGTATGTAGAATAGACGACATTTAAGAAGTTGAAGAAAGTCTCAGTCGTCCTCTCCTTTGCAGGAACACAAACCCAGCTAAGTAGTCTCCACTGAGAACATGTGCTCACTGTGACAACTGCTCTCTGTCACACTGAATGAATGAACATGAGCTCAGCAGCAGCCTCCGTCTCAGTCATGACACAAAGCGAATAGAAATGACTGAACTGTGACACCAGTAATATAAATCTGAGGGTAATCCAACATCACTAACATCTAAATGTGAACTAAACAATCTAAACAGGGCTGCTGTATGGCAAGACCTAATCAGATTATACATGTGTCTAGTGCTGCAGCAAAAACAGGTGCGCTGCCAGCTGAACTATAAATTAAACTCGACTAACGATGCGTATGTGGCAACAGGACTGCCATTAAGCCCAAGTGCTGAATACAAAACCACCTGTTCTGTGTTTGTCTTTGTCAAAATAAGATGCAAAAAGTTGCATAGCCACATAAGGACGAGGATTTTTTTAAATAATAAAATGATTACTTAATTAACAACAGAAAACTTGTGAACAACAATTTGATATTTACAATTACATCATATCAACAAAAGTTAAACATTAAGTATATGGCTTCCTAAAATGTGCTTTTTATTGAAATTTTTTTTTTAAATTAGCGATGATAAATAAACTTGTTCGTGGCCAAATAACATCATGGTAACAATATTTCTAAAGCAAATTTTTATTTGTCAATAAGGTAATTTCCACTCACAATTTAATAGTTTAGAAGTATATTAAGGCAGAAGATGAGACGTCAGAGTGGGTTTTGTAGATTTGCTGTAGCACCAGGATGCACCACCAGGTGGAGCCTCCACTGTTTACTGGGATGGAGTTACAGGTGTGTTTGCTGACCGTCTGCACAGGATGCTAAAAACAAGCGCACCTTCCGGCTGTCGAAGCGCTAGCTGTGGCAGCGTGTTGATGAACTCTGCCGCTTTAAGCAGTAAAAGGTGTCTGGCTGCTGTCTGGTGTAGCTGCTAACGGCGCTAACGTACAGGAGCAGCAGGACTCTGATTACATGCTTCCAACAACATTCAGAGTAAAGTGATGAAGTGTATCAGCACCTCTCTGTTCTCACTATAAATACATTTTACAGGAGGCAGTAAATGCTGACAGGCTTCCCAGACTGACAGAGTTGCTGCAACTGAATTATAATCAGATGTTTCTAGCAGCTGGACAAACAGTACCTGCAGTGAACAAGTCACTGCATCATGAGGATTAATTTCATATAAAACTACTGCAAAGCAAGTAATTATGGTACAGGTTAAACACTGTGGAAGAGTGCAGCTTATATGCTGTGTTGAATAGTTTGGATTTGGGAGACAATCACTGAATGGCAATTTTAAATAAAGGTACTGTTTTCTGCTGTTAAATTAATAAGTCAACCCGTTTAATTAATTTGTAATGATTACGCAACCATTGATTGGTAACGTGACCAACTGTCTGTTAGGGAAACTGTTTAAAAATGTGAATCCCTATCCACACTAAGAAGGTATTGTTAGCCAAGCAGCTAACAAAGTAGTAATATGAGTGTATATATATAATATACACACGTATGCATGAATGTGTGTAGAACAGGCCATCTGTGCTCTTGGCCTCTGGTAGAGAACCCAGCTGCTTCAGAAAGACTTTACCTTGTGTAAAAATTAAAGGAAATATCTACTGTCACGGTGAGCTGCTGTCCTAATTTTGAATTTCTTGTGATCTAAAAGTGAAAGTGAAATAGTTTTTCATTTGACACTGCACACAGGCCACACAGCATTACAGAAAGCTGTGCTGGAGGTCTGAGTCTAAGGTGAAGTCTGACTAGTCTTTGCAGTTGTCAGGCTTTTACATCCACAATCCAGACTTGACAGTCTCAGTGGTGGTGAACAAACCCAACTCCAGCAGGCCATCACACTCCTCTAGCTGGCTGACAACCTGAGCCTCTGATATCTGATCTAGAACCAGCCTGGCTGCAGCCACTTTCCCTCTGGAGATTGTAAAATGTGCCGGAGTGAAACCTCTGCTAACAGTGAGACCAAACCCTCGTTTTTCTACACACTTCAAATAAACCCAGTCAACACAGGCCACCAGTCATCAGCCTGGTTCTCCAACTGTCACTCCAACTCTGTTGTTCGGGGTATTTTACCATGTAACGCTGCAGGCTAACTGATAAGCCTGAAAGCTTATGCTAGCCTGCCTACGGTGAAATTTAATCCATGTGCTAATGTATAGTAAATATAGTGATCGGCGTAGTGAGATGACGGTTAAGTTGGCAGGCGAACACTTGTGAATGCTTGCTGTTGTTTTTGCCAGCACGGCCTGGCTGCTGGAGGCACAAAATTAGCACCAAGTTGATCAAGCAGTGCCAACACGACGGTGACAACATGGTTGTTATTGGTTAGCCGGACTGCTACTGCTAGCTAAAAACACAGCTACCTAAGGGCTAGCCGGCTGTTGTTAGCACGGCGGCAAACACGGCTAAATACAGTTTATTAATAGCCACGATGATTGCACTGAAGGTCATAAGTTAGCTAGCTAGGTAGCAGCAAGCGAGTTTAGCCGAGAGCTAACTAGCGGCTTTGAACAACAGCACCTGCTTACGTCGCTTTTAGCCTCCTAGCGGCTAGCTCCACTCAGCTAAGTGTCGTTACTCACCTTTGAGTGCAGCTGCGGCTCGTTTGCACCAACTAAACCGTTGTTAGCGTCCAAACTCCCGCTATGAAATGCTGACAAATAGCGCTACCTGGGAACTGTTTTGGGCTAAAAACGGAGCGTTGCTTTCAGAAAGTCTCAGCCACATGTCTCGCGGTCTGGCTGCGAGTTTGTGCCGTTGGCGCCCCCCATCGGAGCCGCCGGGCATTACAGAGCGCAGGGATTTATCCGTCTGGACACATTTACATAACAAAGACAGAACAGGACGATAAACACACACAGACATAAACACACACTGCTCTGAAATACATATAGAAATACCTAAATATTAGATAAAAGTACTTTGAAATAAATAAAAGTCATATCCTGTTTTAATTAAAATCTATTTGACTGCTGCAGCTATTTAAATATTTATTGTATGATTTATTTATTTATTTATTTATTTCAAAGCCATTGTTATTTATTTTATGAGACTGTTTATTAATTGACTGATTAATTAATTAACTAATGACTAGATAAAACAGCATTTCATAAACAGCAACAGGTGATAGAAAATCCCTAAGATTGCACTTTATGACTCTTTTTTTTAATATATGGACATTACCAACATTCTTTATTCGTGGTATTCTACAGCACAGCACATTGAAACCAGGTTATAGATGTTTTTAGTTAATATAAATAGAGTCAGTATTATTGGAAATATTACAAAACACACGATAATGTCTTTATACTGTCCAGATATAATCCAACATGGCCGACCAGTCCAGTTTAAAGTCGATAGAGCTCTGATCACTGGTAAGTGTGACAGAAGTAGTTCAAAGTCCCATCAAACACACCCTTTATATGTCGCTGTGAGGGATCCAAATCTTGATCTGTGCGGTCAGATAAATGAAAAGTTTAGCAGCATGAGTGTCTACTGACACACAGAAGTGGACAAATTGGTTAAGAGTTGTTTAAATGACAGGTGAGATGTCAAGTCATGCATGATGAGATATTTGGAAAAAAAACATTTTTTGGACAATTCGTCCATGAATGTTCAATTCTTTCCTCCAGCCAGCAGGGTGCAGCTCTACTGGTTGTAAAAAAAACTTAGCTTGTGTTGGATTCTATCAGAAAATTGTCTTAATTCTCACCTCATGCTCAGCTAAATAGTTTATGATCTCAGTCGGTGGGGTCACAGCTCCTTCAATACAGCATAATGTTTTGGTAATTTTTGATAATGATGGTCTCATTTACAGTAAAATAGACAATACAGCAGCAGCGTACTAATCTGTGATCGACACCTCGCCACCTTAGCAGCAGTGTGTCCTCAACTTCTCAGTCAGATCTACCACTGACTCATGACATCCAGTTTCAAAGGGCCAAGATGGTGACAGCCAAAGTGCCAAACTCAAGTCTACAGTCCACAGACCAATGGGTGGTGTCAGTGTAGTTATATAATTAATCCGTCATCTTCTCATAGACTTCTACGCAATCAGACGTTGTGTTTTGTCTTCTCTGCAGGTATCTCAAGTTGCGTAACTAAACATTTCTAAAGTGCTGTTATTGGCCTTATAAAAGTGGCTTCGTAAACTAAACTGAATTAAACTTTCCTTTGCAACTAGAGGAGTCGCCCCCTGTTGGCTGCTAGAAAGTGTAAAACTTACCCACTTGCTTTGCTTTTTAATCTTTTATATGCAGTCTATGATGGGAACCAAAGAGCGCTAAAGGATAGTGTCGACTAAACAGTAGACACAACCCGAAAAATAAATGCTAATGTTCCTCTGTGTCTGCGAAAATGAACTATTCGTCCAGCTATCTGCCCTCCCCTTGGATAGTCACAAAGTGTATGCATGCACTTTTAAAGATGTTAAGAAGAGTTTTTGTTCTGAAAATTGTGTTTTCATGCCTGATGGTTGTAGAATTATAACGTTAGTCGCAGTAGTCACGATGAGAAACTGCATCAGACACAAACATAACATTCATGTATGTTCCCCTCCAGGGCTGCAAGGTGGATCAGTGGTTAGCACTGTTGCCTCGCAGCAAGAAGGCCGCCGGTTCACGTCCTGGTGGGGGCACCGGAATCTTTCTGTGTGGAGTCTCCATGTTCTCCCCGTGCAGCGTGGGTTCTCTCCGGGTTCTCCGGCTTCCTCCCACACAGTCCAAAAACATGTTGAGGTTAATTGGTGATTCTAAATTGTCCGTAGGTGTGAATGTGAGTGTGCTTGGTTGTCTGTCTCTAAGTGTAGCCCTGTGATAGACTGGTGACCTGTCCAGGTGAACCTGCCTTCACCCTAAGTCAGCTGGGATAGACTCCAGCCCCCCATGACCCTAGTGAGGATTAAGGTGTATAGATGATGGATGGATGGATGTTCCCCTCCAGCAGACGTGCATAGCTCATGCTGCTGTTGTTGGTCATTGTTGTCAAAGGAAGTCCATCATCTGTTTGGTTGAGATCTCACACATATTCAACGCATTGGAACATTTTCTTTTTTTACTACTTTGTTTTGAGTAATCTTGTCGTGCAAATTGAACAACATAAAAATGACCAATAAAAAGCACCAAATGGTTTTAAACAATAGGCTTATTGCTTGTTGAGGTTTATGCAGCTGATTCAGTATTAATAACACCTGTGCTGTTTGTGCAAATCTGAATGTAATCAATTATTTACTGTTATTATTTACAGCAAGAGATTTTAATCAGGCACAAACCCATGTGCGGCTGTTAAGCGGAGCAGTAATGGATAGCATGCTGGTAAAAAGAGAGCTAATTACTGAACCTAAACCTCGGCAACAAACACACAACACAGCAGTGAGCTCCAACGTATAGGAGAACCAACGTTGTCCTCAGATTACTGCTCTGAGCAGCGGCACAGTGTGACGCCGAGTCGTCTCCTGATGAAAACAGAAAGTTTTCTGTAGTGTAAGATTATGCATAAAAAAAGATGTTTTGGGAGCTGTGGGAAGTGGAGCGCTCAGCAAAGTCATTAACAATTCAATTATGTTGAAAGGAACGAGCCAAAAGAAAGTGTCCAGTGGTTAAACAGAACAAAAGGATGAGCTTGCCAGCAAATGGAGCTTGTTAGGTTATATCAGACAAGAGAGCTGTTTGAAGTCCCAACTAGCAACCATGAAAAGTGAGCGCTGAATATTAAAAACACTGGCATGTGTTCAGACGACTCCTATTAGCGCACAGCGGAGGGAGCGGCGACGGGCCCAGAAAACACTCATCCTGGCTCTCTGCATCAACGCTGCTGCTCGTCGCTTCCTCCGCAGCCGGCAGAGGAGTTTAAGCTTCACCACACGTTTAGAAGATGGACACCAGGAACAGAATGTTAATTATAAGAGTGAATATTGATTTAATTTTCAGGTCAGTTCGGTCAAGTTTTTTTTTACCACAATATCCCTGATGGTGGCAGGAGACAAGTATTTCAACCTTTTTTTTTCCATTTTCAGTTCGATTCTTTCTCATTGATTTTGTCGTTTCACATCTTATTGAATTTAAAAATATTTATTGGCTTTCTTATTGCCTTTTCACCATTTTTTCCTTCTTTGTTAACTTTTATTGATTGCTTGTATTTACTGTCTTTTCAGCCTGACAGTCAACCGCAAAGCACTTTGAATTTCTTTGAATAGGAAGAAAACTATCAGGATTTTTAAAGATGAATCTTTGGGGCATTTTATTGCCTTTAAAACAATTTGTACATACAGTATATACATGTAGATACATAAAACCATGTCAACCATTTACAGATGCCTTTTAAATTGATGACTTCAAGTATTTAATAATAACTTTATGTATCAATTTTAACTAAGTTCATTCGGCTACTCTCACAATCTGTTTCAACCATTATTTAACTACATTTAACAAATCATTTCAACCATTTTCCATGTCTTTAAGCTAAAAATTCCAACTATTTATCATTAACTTGTAGCTATTTTAAGCTTTTATCTATTCCATTTAGCATATCCTTTATATTCTATATTGAGCAAAGTAATTAAACTGTTTTCTGTATCTTCAAGTACAAAATTATAAAAAAGGTTTACTTATTTCAACTTTTTTTAAAAATTAGGCCCGCTTTAGCTCTCTATTCAAACCATTTATCCATTACTTTTAGCTAGCAATCAATTCATGACTTTAAGCTAACTGTTTGAGCTATTTATCAACAACTTTTAGCAATTCAGTTTAGCGAGTTCATGCATTAACGTTTTATCCATTCTAGCTCAACCATTTATCAATTACATTTAGCTATCTGTTGTAACCTTTTAGGAATTTTCTTTAACATTTAATAAGTTATTTTGGACACAACATTCTCATAGCATTAGCAATTTCCCTGAGGTCTTGTACCGAAGGGATTAAAAAAGTTTTATTCTAATTCTATTTCTATCGGCTACTTTTAGCGAACATCGTCAACTATTCATCAATACCTTTTAGCTACTCGTGTTTTCAGCCTTTTTTTTTTTTCCTCGTTAGCACATCATACATCCAGTATGTTTTATGCAACAATTTCAACTGTTCCTCTATGACTTTGAGCTAAAAAACAAAAAGGCCTGTTTTTGCAACCTCTACTATCTAGTTTCAGCTAACAATTAAGCCATTTAGCCATGACGTCTAGCGAATCATTTAAACTTTTTAACTCTATAAACTATAGCTATGCACAAAAACAAATTTATCTATTAAACCATTTAGCTGTTTGAATTATGTAGTGATATTCATTATGTTTAGCTAACTACTACAACTGCTCAACTATTATTTTCAACTGTTTTAACCCTTTGTCTGTTATTTGTTATTGAAGCTTTCTCAGATTTGCGTACTCTCGATAACAGTGCTTTGTGTTGAATTGAGCCAATTCAATTAGTGGATTTAAGTTTTTTAATCAAATGGTAATTTATAGTTGTCCACATTCATCTCCTGAGCGCACACTTATTACATCACATAGGTACCACCAGGGGCACAGTGGGCTTCACGCAAAACGTAGAAAGGCAGCTAGCGGGAGAAGCTGGTAGGAATAAAGCAAGAAACAAGCGTAAACCCAAAGCAAAATGTTCAGTGTTTTATTTAAAAACTATAAACAGTCACCAAAGTAAATAAAGCCAATCTCTAACAGACTGTTAGGTCTATGTATAGTCACACATCCTACTGACACCGCAGAAATGAGGATGGTTGGGTCGCCCCGGTCAGATGCTAATACGACAGGCAGTCAAATGTTACACAACACACGGTAGAGAGGACAGTCTGAGGACGTGAGCCGGAATGTGGCATGGTATTAAGAATGAAAAAATAGTACAATAAAACTCCACACTATATTAAGATAGAAAAAAGTAGTGAAGAAAATATCATACCTGCACGTAAAGCAAAGAACACAGGAGAAAACCTGTATAAAAACTCCATGTATTTAAACCAATTTACAAATACAAAAAAATTTTGGTACGCACACTGTGCCCGTACAATGACAAAACGCTTACAGTGGATATATGTTACTTGTGTGTGTGTGCGTGTTGAGGGGAGGGTGTGCGAGGGAAGAGGAAGGGAAGAGAATACCTTCAATATTTTTTTTTTTTCTTCTACAAAATGACATGAGATATATTATTCCATACTCTTTCAGCCAGCAAAATGAGTTCTACAAGGTATTATAATACAAAAAATGTCACAGTTCCACAAAAAACTGTTTTTCCCCCTCCCTAAGCTTTACAGCATCAGTACCTTTGCAGAATTATTTACAGGTTTTTAAGTACATTCATCCACTGCTGAGTATAGAATCACATTAGATACAAGTGACCAGGGATCATAAAAAAAGCAAAAAAAAACAAAAACAAAAAACAAAAAAACATACTACTTTATTCAATCCTGCCAAAGTAATGCTTCTATTACTCCACAGAGCAAGTTCTCCAGTGGCTGCATCTGCATGAAAGAGGATCTTCTTTATATATATTCACAACATATTTACAAGATTCTTTTTCATTAATTGTAATGGTATTCATTTCAATAATAAATAAGTGAAAATATATTGACTCAAGTAAGAAAACCAAGCTACCAAGTTTCTAATGAAAAAAAAAAAAAAGAAATTTTCTCTGCGCCAGTTGCCAGCTGAGTCCTCCTCCTCCACCCGACCCTACGGGACACCTTCAGTAGCCCCGCCCCCTTACCCTGCCTTCCCGCCCACCCATAACTCTTCAGTCGACCGCCGCTCACACCAACGCACACATCAGTTCACAGGACGAAGAGAAAAAAAAAAAGAAAAAAAAAAAGAAATAAAATGTGCTCGTGTTTGGGGTTTCGTCGGTGGAGTCCCTCGGGGAAGCAGTCTTAAAGAGCTCCCCCTGGTGGGCAGCTGGTGGAAGACCCCATGGCAGTTTTTTTTTTTTTTTTCTTTTTCCTTCTGTATGTGTGTGTGGATGGAGGAGGGCAGGGGTGTTTGAACACAGGTTGGCGAGGAAGTAGGTGAGGGAGGGATGAGAGTGGGGTTTGAGGGGGGGGCAGGCGCGGCAGAAGGAGGGTCTTTGTTCCGGCTCTCTGCTCCCCCCTGCGGACCCGCTACGGCTCACCGGTGGCTTGCTCCTCTCGTCTCGGGAGAGGGCCTGGGGCGGTGGCGGTGGTGGTGGTGGTGGTGGGGGGGTTGTAGAGGTTGTCCTTTTGGCGTTAAGCCTGGAGCGAGCGCGTCAGTTCGTAAAGGCATTTGGCGAGCGTGGTGGAAACCTCCATGTTACTTAGCGCGAGCACGGAGAGGTGCGTCTCATGCCTCTTTACCAACCTGAGACAGGAGGGAAACAACAAACACAAAACTTAAATCCCTCAAACACTTACAACTAGTCAAAAACACTAACTTTGAGCATTGAATCTCTGTTGTTTATCCTCATATAACCGTCTTCATCCATTCAGAATTCACTGAGTCCAGCAGGATACTTACATGCGACCACAGTCCGAGTGCTTGGCGATGTTCTTTAACGTTAAGGCAGCAGTTAGTCGTATGTGTTTGGTCACTGGTCCCTCTTTCTCGTCCTAGAAGAGGAAACACAGTCGTGGATTTAGAAATGGTTCAGAGAGTGTTCCACTAGAAGAGATGACCAGCAGTGTAACAAGAACCATACTTTGCAACATCATGGATGGTTCCTTACAGTCTAGAGCTGTGGTACACAGGTCAGCTGATGAACTGGTGGCTCAGTGTGCATTCATTTGACCAAATTCTCATTAGCTCGACATTTGCTGGTGTTTACTTTCATAAAGATATAACTCCTGCAATAATAGCTTTCTAAGAAATACTTATTTTTGGTGGAGGGAGGAACCGACTGCCTTTGAACACCATGAAGACTTTGAACCGTCTCATGGAGAGTTAGTTAAGTTAAGGTTTACTGAACGTTTACTCGGAGTCGGCTCCAAAGCAACGTCTAAGAAATTCAAAATCAATTTTTATTTGCCGCTAACGCTTCCACATGTGACCCATCTGCACGAAACCAGTCACATTGCACCTTGGGCTATATCCGAGATACAGCCCAAAACACGTTAACACATGATAAAGTATTGATGTTGGGTTTAGATCGGCCCATTCAGTTGTTTTCTACATGTAGGTAACATCTAATATCGCTGTCAAATACCGTCAGTGTGCCTGAGCGGTAACACCAGAAAGAAGCTGTAGGTGAGTAATGTGTCACTGCCAGCCAATCCTGTCCCGTGATTTGCGTCATGTGCTAGCAAGATGCGGCTTTTGTTTTCACATAACAGCCCAAGGTGTGATGTGACTGATTTCGTGCAGATGGGTCACATGTGGTGTGTTTAGAGGCACCATGAAAAAACTGTGATCAAAGCAGTCGCTCTCGGACTTTGTGGAGTTTTGAGTCGTACATTCTTTTTACTGAAGATGCCCAAACACAGTGGGAAGCTCTGACTGCAAGTCCATCCAGTGTGCTCAGCATAACTCAGGAGTAATCAGTGATCTACAGGTAGATGCTGTGTCCTGTAAAAACTGCCCCTTGGGTTGTTTGTTGTTCAAATGAGAGGCAATGCAAGCAGCTGCTGTGGATTTATTGCAGACTGAACAGAACCGTGTCTGCTTTCAAAGTCCACATTGGTCTGCACATATGGAAGCAGAGAGATGGCATTGGCCCTAAAATCCTCATTTTCTAGGGGAAGCAACAGTTCAGAGTTTGATCTCAGCTATTTTTTTTTTTTTTTAAATATATTTTTTTGGCCTTTGCCTTTATTAAGTGCAGTAGAGGGAGACAGGAAAGGGGGGAGAAGAATGGGGACAGACCTGCAGCAAAGGGTCGTGAGCGGGATTCGAACTCACGACCGCTGCATCGGGGAACTATAGCCCCTGTTCATGGGCCGCCCGCTCTACCAGGTGAGCTATAGGGGGGCCCATGATCTCAGCTATTTTAGGGCAGAAAAGGAAATCCTCTAAATAACTAACTCTTGATACACAGATATGAGTTTTTAGGGTTTGTTCAATGACTCGACAAAAAATGAAGTGTCCACTTTGCAAACCATCTTAAAGCAGCAGCTAACTGGTCTGTGTTGTGTTCCTTAATAGTTCTACTTTCAGAAATCCTATCAGTAAGGACACCCAAGTCTGTCTGTAATTTAACATAAAACAGTCAGGTTCGATTGGTTTAATATGGCACAAATATGAGCTTCTTTTTGTTTATCTATAATTCATTTGGGTCAATAAGGTTAGCAGGTAGAGTGCTCTCAGTGCACTGAGGCCTGTTTAGTTCATCTAGAGATAACATGCTGATTGATTTTCCCTGTGGCCAATCAATCGGTTGAAGAGTGGGCAGGACTTCAGACTATCAAGATGTGCTTTGGTGGACTGCTGTCCTACTAATGACCAATAAAATAAGGATCTTGAATGTTTTCCAACCCCACATAGACCTGGAAATGACCACATTCCTTTTTCCCAGCATTTCCAGTCTGTCCTGACCTGTGTGTGAACCACAAGGAAACAGTGGGATTTAAAAGCTTCAGAGCAGCTTACGTCCACCTCAGCCAAGCAAGAGCTTAAGAAGTCATACAGAAGTGTGTGTGTGCGCGAGTTTGACGGAAATTCAGGGAGAAACGGTGGTAATGGTCAGCCTTGTCCTACTCACAGTGAAGTCCCTGAAGACCAGGTTTCGAGAGCCTCTGCGTAGGGCCATGAGAGCTGCGCTCGGATGATTGACGATTGCTTTCGGTGCTCGCGGTGCCGGAGTGCTGCCTGCCGCTGGCGGAGTTCTGTACAGCACATCAAGCACACACATCACGCATTATATCACTTCTCAAAGAGGTTTTGACAAGCAAGCTACACCACAGGTACTGAAGGTGAAGTCCCTTTCTATCTGCTGTTCAGGAAATTCTGGTCAATTTTGATCCATGAGTCCAAGTGCAGTACAGCAGCGGTGTCCAACCTTTATTGCACCACGGACCGGATCTACTCAAGAACATTTTCTACGGACCGGTCATTGCACACATAACAAAAAATAATTGTTTATTCATATAAAAAGTTTCAAAAACAAATAAAATTACTTGCTAAATATAATATAAATATGTGTACTTTCTCAGTATTGAGTTTTCCCACTTTCCAAAGAAGCTCTCTGGAGACATTATTTTTTTAAATTCATTTCCGTGGCAGTTAGGCTCACGGCTTTGTTTAACGGCCAAGCATGAAAACTGAGAGTCAAGTGCAGGAAAAAAGCGCAGACGGAAGTGATGGGAAGACGAGCTGGTCGTTTTTCAAAATAAATCACCCTGTAGACTGCACTGGAAAAAAAATAAAACAATAAAACATTTTTATTCTTTGTGTGCGGCCCGGTACCAAATGACTCATGGCCCGGTACCAGTCTGCGGCCCGGTGGTTGGGCACCGCTGCAGTACAGGACACAGAGTGAGCAGCAAGATGGCCTCTAAATTCCTCCGTATTATATAATTTCTGAGTATTTTTCAGAAGGATTCTCTTTTAGACATCCATCACATCAAGACAATCAAAGAAAGGTGCACATACTGGGAAGAAGTCTGATTGGGACTTTGTGCCTGCTGCTCTTCTAGTTTGAGTCCAGCCAGCAAAGCCTCTCGAGAACAGTGCTTATCCTGAGAACACAGAGAGCGGAAACAGATCAGACTGATGCACTAAAACTCCAACAACAAAAACACTGAGCATGAAGTGTTGCAGTGTGGGGTCACAGAGGGAAAGGCTGCAGCTCTACCTGTAGATGCGTGATGAAGGACAGTCTCTGCCGTGGAAAAGGTTCACATCCCTCCCACTGACACTGGCCTCCATACACATCTTTGCCACCGTGTTGCGTCGCTGCGTGGTAGAACACCTGAGACGGTGTTTCAAACCACCTGCAGGGGGAGGAAAAGAGAACAAATCAGCAGAGTTTTAACAAGATAAAATTCATTACGAGTGCAACACAGAATGGGAAGGACTCCAGAGTGATGGTCCGTACCGTTTACAGGACTGCCACAGACATTTAAAGTTCTGCCCTGCTTTCCTGGTTTGCTCTGGCGGTGCTGCGGAGGTTTGCTGTGCTGGGAGGTGAGGGCTGTGGTTACCCGCTTGTGCAGGCTGGGATACAGGGGGCGGGGACGGGGTAACAGTAGGCTGTGGAAGAGACATCTTTTAGTCAAGTTATGAATCAAAATTATACCACCATGCAGTTGTGTGCTTCCACCAAGCAGACAAGTCGTAGTTTACGTCTGTCGAGACTCTCAGCAGTAGTCAACGGTTTGAAGTGTGTTAATTCAAAGTCGAAATCTTTATGTGTTTGTAAGGTTTGATCAAAAAAACTGATAAAATAAGACGTAGGAATGACTATAAACGATACTTCAAATGCGGATGCTGCTGCAAAAACACGACAAATTCCAAAACGTGAATGCATCACACATCTCTAACCCAGCAGCACAGAAGCTCTTTACCATCAGCATAATTCCAATGTGGGGATTAGTGGCACCAATTCAGTGTTGGACAGGATGTGAAAAATGCTCTCCACTCTCCAGTTTTGCTCCTGAGTTATAGCGTTAAATAAAGGTCAGAAAAGTGTTTTTCCAAAGCATAATGATGTTACAGCACAAATGACCTTTGTGATATAAAATACCACCGCTTCATCATCGTACCCTGTTAGAGCTTTGTGGGAAACGCTGGAATAGTTATTAAGGATGGTCTTAACGATACTTCAGTTACTCACATTCTTCAATAACTGTTTTAAATCCTGCTGACGTGTTGCACTATGAACACTGCACGTGATCCTACACAACATGACAACAACTCACCAGAAAACACCTGAACAACAACAACTACAGGTTAACCCTCACAGGCCTGTGCTCAATGTGGCTGTGCATTGTTCCAGTTGGGTGGTTACATGCAAGTTTACTCTCACACAGCCTGCATACAACCATTTTTTCATTTTGTAGTTAAAACTACTGACAAACTGCACTGGTGTTACCAAATGTCGTCTGTCTCACTTTCCATTTTGCTGATCTACAACATCAGAGCATTAGCGTAGGAAGAGAGAGATGCAGTCAACATCCTCAACAAATAACTAGCAATGTGGATAAATAACATATTGACACTACTAGTATTCCTGGTGCCAATCAGTAAGGGCAGCAGCTTTTAGTCGGCCAATCATTTCGTCAACTTTGACCACTAAACTTTTTCTTTTCAAAGAAATGCCCTCAAAGTGTTCCTGAGACGAGATGGACAATCCAAAAATGTCAGCTGACACACACACAACACTAAAGACGGAGACAACAGGTGATGACCCTCATTCCATTCAGTCCCTGTTTCATTTAAGCGTTACTCCATTAGAAGAGTGATGCCAGACAGCAGCTCATTTTCATGATAAGCATGATGGTATGAAATCATCTTCAGAATGGATTTGTTGGCTGAGATGTAACTCAGGCCTGTCTATTGGCAGAAGTTGCTCTCTCAGCTGCTTTGCTCTAGGAGGTGGGTATCAGTGAGAGCCACATGGTCTTAACTGGTCTCACCTTCTTAACCTCCAAACATGCATTTAGGAAAATTGGTTTTACACGTATGCTTTTGCAGTGTCATGCTTTTGTAGAGGATTGAATTTTAAACATTTCTGCTACAAACATAAAGCACACAAGGAGAGGAGATGCTTTCCATTTAGCTACAAGCTATTCCCAGCGACAGACGTACTGGATGCACAACTCTGTGGAATGCAGCTTTACATCCAGATGTAGAGTAATGTCCCTCTAAGACACAGGTCATCAGTTTGATGTGTTCCGCGGCTTGAGTCAATTATGCATCACTTATAATCACTTCATAACATTTGGAATGTCTTTGTTTCAATAAATGAAAGCCAGGGCAAAACCACTGTAATGGCAAACAATATGCTGCACATTCAGTCTTACAATGGCAGTTCTAAATCCCTTCTTTTTCCTTCCATCTCCTGCACACGCAGCAACTTGAAGAACAAGACCTTTACCGAACTGCACAGCATTTGTAATTTCAAATTATTGTCAGACATTAGTCTGTGGCCCGACATTAAAATGTGCCACTTCAGTTCAGTTACATAACCAGAGAAAAACACAAGAGCCATGCAAAAAGAAAAAACAAAGGGTGCTGACCAACAGCAGTTCTGGTTGAGTTCTAGCAGGTACATGAGGACATGCATGCTGACAAAAACATGGGCACAACATAGACAGTGTGTGTGTAACGTTCCTTCCCTGATGCTCATTACAGGGTCTTATGGTATTTCAATGCCTTCATGCAACTTCTGCTCAGTGCTTTAACGCTAGTGGACAGCTGAAGGTCCTTCTTGGCATTAACTGCTGTATTTGATAACTGCTCTGTTTCAGGCTCATTCTGTTCAACAGTTGAAGACACGAGCAACCCAGATGGCTGATGAGGACAGTGGGAGGCACTGAACGGACACAGCAAAGAGCCGTTTCTGCTTGTTCTTGCTGAGCAAATTTGAAGTCATGGTATGTTGTATTTGGAGTCAAATAATGGCTGCATTTCAACCGCAGTCTGAGACCACAACAGCTTCAACACCAGTGTATCCAGTTAATGCATGTGTTTGTTTTGTATAGAATAGAACAGAGGAGAGCAGCGGTCTAATGAATTGTATTGAAAATGGTAAAATATGGCAGCTACAGTTGAGTGTATACTTGTTTATGGGACTGTCAATACTCATGATGCATTTAACGTCCAGCGAAGGCATTTGGCATTATGTAAGAAAAAAGGCTGCCATAATAGGAGAAGAAAAAACACCACCTATGTCTTTATAGAAAAAAGAGAACCAAACAATTCACTATGTTTAAATACTGAATGAAAAATGATAAAAAGCAGAAAGCCCTGTTCTGGCATTTTGCAGGGCTTGTAAAGTTTAATTCTTAGCCTGTGTTTTTGAGTAGAAAATATCACAAAAGTGCCTCACAGCAGTGTGAGAAGTAGATTGTACTTGTGGTGGTAGCAGACTGGGGGGTGAATGTGCATGCTGGAAGAGCTATACCCATGCTCTCTGAAATAAATAAAGAAATAATACTGTATATACATATAGTGCTCAAATTTGAATATTTAAATTGCTATATGTGCTCTGTAATGAATAATTAGTCAGCTATAATTAGGAAGGCTGCTCTGTGGGTAACCTTGCGGCAATGTGGGCCTTTGTTGTGGGAAAGAAGCGACGAGTGTGACAGAGACATTACCAGCAAGTAGCCGCAACCACTGTGAAGAGCACGGCAATGGAAATGATCAACGTACTGTAATCAGCCATAAAGTGTGGCGATATGCCGTGTAATAGTTTTGCAGATGTTGGTCCTGTGTTATGCTAGGATCTGCCTGCCTGCCTGCAACAGGACACAGCTGAAGCTGGTACTGCCAGATGTTGAATCAGTAGCTAAGGCCAAGTACTGCTTGAAAACAATGCAGGATTCTCTGTCAGGTTTATCACCTCTAATAAATCATCCAAAGCCTGCAGTTTAAGACCTTTTTGCATTATCAGACTAACATTCTTTAAGAGGTACATTTCTGAATTTTGGTTTACTATGAAACTGTGGCAGGGCAAATTAGACCTTAGGAAACACCGCTGATACAACGTGAAGGAAAAACATGATGCTCTGGTGATTGAATGATTGACAATACATGTAAATGAGTGTTTTTTTAAAACAAGGAAGCGTCCACAGCATTCAACTGAAAAAGTAGGTAGTAAATTAGACAAATGTAGTTGTCACATGACTTGGTGATGCAAATACTCCAGTGTTTACCAGTGTGACTGTGACAGACAATCAAGACACATTTTGTGGCAGACCTGACACCAAGTCACACTATAAGAAAACAGTGTGGATAAATGTGGTTTACGGCGAGACTAAGCCTACAGTGACTCACCGTTGTGCCAGCTGCCTGTGTGGGCGAGCAGTTCCTCTGCTGAGTGGCGTTCTCTATTGCTACTTTGGCTACTGTGCTTGGGTCTGTTCCTGCTGGCACCGCCACCATAGTGGCGCTGCTGCCGGCGTTGTTGGGGTCACTGATGGTGATGATCCGCACTCCCACTTTATTGGGGATCCCCGAGGATGCTGCCGCTGTACTGCGGTCCTCGTTCTCGGCCGGCCTCTTGAGGCCACGAGCCTCAGTGGCCACTCCGTTTGCAGGAGAGGCAGCAAGACTCTGGGAGGTAACAGTGGGGGGGAGGGAGGAGTTGGGGAGCAGTTGCTGTCTTAGCACAGGCGTAGAGTGGCCCGGCCCCAAAGGTCCATTGGTTAATTCCGAGGGAGGCTTGTTGCCTACTGCCTGGGGTCCGTTGGCCAGGCGCTCAGCCTGCTGGGCTTTGGCAGTGTCCTGCTGGGGTGGAGGAGGACTAGGGAGAGGGGGATCTGAGCCGTGACTCTTCTCAGAGGGGCCCACCTCCCCATTCCCCAAGTACTGTTTGGAAGCAATGTGATTTGGAATGTTTTTGTTAAAGTTGCCACCACTGTCACTCCTATCAAAGTCACACACCCCATTGACTAGAGTCTTTTTGGGGTCAGGGTTGCTCTCTAGTGGGGTGTTCAGGCCTGGGGAGAGGGCCTGCTTCCCATTAGCAGGGTGGCTCTCCGTAGCCGGGCCATTGAGTGCTCCCTGGCTGTTCCCTGAGTGGTATGGAGGTAGATTAGACTCCATGCACTTCCGACCATTTAGCAGCTTGGCACCTGCCGCGACATCACCATTACTGGTTTTGCCATTGGAGGAGTCTCCTTCTGCCAAGGAGGAGTTCTCCATCACCTCGATCTTTCTCTCATGGATATGCAGCCCTGTGGCATCCTTAGCCTCCTCCTCCTTTTGACAAATGATCTTATCTCCTCTGAGGGGAGCTGGCAGTGGCGGCGGCGGCGGTGGCGGTGGTGGAGGAGGGGGAGCTGCTGGGGCGTGGTGCGGTGTGGTTCCAGTAGAGAATGAAGGAGGGGGAACACCTGGAGCCACAGTCCCCTGGCTGACGGCAGCAACAGCAGCAGTAGAGGTGGTGAAGCCAGTGTTGGGGACCACGGTGAATGTGACTTGTCCAGCTGCCGTGGGGCCCTGAATGATGGTAGCTCCCCCCGGACTGCTTGTGGAAATGAGCTGGCCTGGCAAGAGCTGAACCGTCTGGAGGGCTGGAGCTCCTGCAGCAGGGAGCTGGCCGGGAACCAGCTGGACATTGAGCTGCTGAGGCTGAGAAGAAGGATTCTGGGTGCTGTAGCCTGCCTGATAGATGACCTGTGGATTAGGGGCTAACGTATTGTTGGGAGGGGGCACCTGTGGAGCAGGTAGGATTAGCTTTCCTCCCGGCGTAGAAGGCCCTCGCTTTGGAAGCAGTAGCTGTTTGATCAAGCTGGACTCAGTGGAGGTAGGCTGAGAGGGAGGAGGTTGGGAAATAAGTTGGAGAGGTGGCTGTTGTTGATGTTGCTGCTGCTGTTGATGTCGTTTCATGGACAGTGCGTGGCTGACAGTTTGATTGGACTGGACCTGGGTATTGGAGTGAGAGGCAGGAGGTGGACAGGGACTGGAAGCAGCTCCAGGCTGCCCTGCTATCTGGATAGTCTGGGCACCGGGAATGGCGGAGGGGTTGGCAAGAACGATCTGGTGTATGGCAGGGGTGTAGGCTGGGCTCTGCTGGGGGTTGGGACTTACTATTACTACGCTCTGCGCCTGCTGCTGAGGCTGCTGGTTGGGAGTAGCTGCTGGTCCTCCTGACTGGTTTGGCGCTGGTTTGGGGGCGATATTCTGAAATGTGACACGTGAGCCCTGGGAATTGGGAACACCCGCAATACTCAACGCCTGACTACCCCCCATCTGCATGGAAGAGGAGGATGCAGATGCCACAGCAACACACTCTGCCTGGGAAGCTCCGCCCTGAGGCCCCGACAGAGGCGGGGTTTGAGTCAGGGGTGGGTGCTGGGTGATTGGAGGGCACACACCTTGTACCCTGGCGGTGAGGATGTGGCCTTGTGGTACCTGCTGAAATAGCGTGACCGGCGTCCCCGTAGGGAGCATGGGGGAGTGTTGCTGCTGCTGGGCTGCAGGTGGAGCAGTGGGGTTCTGAGGGCTGTGGTTCTGGGTGGCCGATGCCGACGTTGGAATTTGGACCACCGGGCCAGGTCGGACCTGCTGCTGCACTGCTGCCAGAGGATTTGGTGGTAACTGTGGAGGCACCTGCGGGGGCACCGGGTGACGGGAAACAGTCGGGTGGCTTGCATGGGGAGGTTCCTGTGCGGTCAAGGCCATGGAAGGGGTGGCGACACCGGTGCTGAGGCTGGGACCCGGGGCCCGGACAAACTGGGGTCCAAGACTCGGATGCCCGGGAGGTAAGCCTATGGACACAGTCACAAACAAACAGAAGAGTTTAGGACAAGATGCTTAACTTCTACTTAAAGCTTTTTGGTGGTCAACCATAAATTAATGACCAACCATTTTTTATAACTGTTTTTTCAAAATGAGTAATTTTTAAAGAAAAAAAAAAAGTCAACATTTTCTGACTTCAGCTTCTGTAATGTGAATATTTTCTGTTTTTTTTTCCTCTTCTATGACAGTAAACTTTATAGCTCAAACAACTTATTTTAATCAAGAAAGCAGCTGACACCCCAGTCGACAACGTAAATAATTGTTAGTTTTGGGCCCATTTCCAACAGACCACTTGAGCAACCCTGTAGATGGGTGTATGATCACATGTGTGAAATTATGATTTGAGGTGTTTGTGAACAGCAGTCATGTGCAGTATTCATCACAGTAACAGCAGAAGTTAGTAACCAGGTCGACCCAAAGGAGGTAGCGCATCTTGCAAGATACATACACTCAGTGGATTTACTACAGCACCAGTGACTTCTAATTAATTGCAAGGCAGTCATTTCTGTTCAATCATCCCCTTAATCAGCCCTAAGTGGGTCATATTTTATGAGCTAGGTTGACTTTGTTGCCCCATTTGGAACAAGCTATAATCACCATGATGTTCCCATGATTCTTAGTGCTGCGTACTTTAGCTACAGCGCACAGTTATGACTGCTCTAAAATGTTAAACACGCAGTAGCAGGATGGTCTGGTTCTTCATACATTTGTGATGCCAACTTTGAGAAAAAAAATCGTCCGTCTCCAGATTCCATTCTGTTGTATTAACAGAAACAACACGTCGTTGCCAAAATGTCTTCTGTGTTCAGTTCCACGACATGTGATACAGTTTAGCTGCCGTCCTTTTAATCTCACTACTAAGCTCCTCCAACTAACTTCTCTCCCTTTGATCATTTCCTCAATATGTTTGCCTTTGTAATTAGTTCAGCCATCTTGGTCCCAGCAGTACCAGCTCTGCTCTCTCTGCAACACTGCCAGCATCTTTCTCCACAGCATCACCATTCTGGTGTGCCTTTTCTTCTCCTTCACAGCTCTGCAGCATCTGACATTTAGACCATGTCTGTCTTACTGTGCAAATGCCTCTTCTGTCAAGCACATCAAAACTGACCCAGAGGACAACATACATTAGGGTCAGCATCTTGAGTGGCCAAGCACACGCTGACGTTATATATAGTTTCATGTGTACCACCTAGCCAGTACATCCTGTAACGGTGCAAACCTTTCAATAATCAAAGTGAAGAGAAGAAGGAGAAAAGGGAGTATTTCTGTAGCGCTACCTGAAGGCGGAGCCTGAGGGTCTCCAGGTGCTTCATGTCGAGCTGCTGGAGGTGGAGGAGCTGCTGCTGGACTCTGCTGTTGCTGCTGGTAGTACAACTGGATGGGGAGGGGGATTGACCTCCGCCTTAGCCCCACCAGGAGGATCTGAACCTGGTTGTTGGCTTTGGGCTCCTCTTGCCGCCGCATCGTGTGGTTGGGGAAAACAGTCCTGTGGTGACAAAGGCAGCCAGTTAGAAAGTGGTCACAAAGGGAGAACTGCTGAGGTCAAATGATGAGTGCCAAGGTGCTGTAACTGATCTGAGTATTGACTGATCAAGACATAAGCACAGGGACCACGGGGGCAGAGGGGGCCCTCTACTGTACTACTGTTGGCCAGGATGCAACAGCAGATGCCTGTCACTGGCTGGCTAGCTGAGAGACTGAATGATGACGTTACAGTGTGGTTTTTTTTAAACTCTAGATGATATTCAGCAGATTTATCCGTAATGAAAGTAATGATTAGTTGTTGCCTGATGTATAACAGTTAGGCTCCACCACTGTCAACTACAAACGTGAAATACTGCTGTTCTATTAATGCACAAGTAATAATAATAATAATAATAATAATAATAATAATAATAAATGATTTCACTGCATTTCTTTGCAGTGAATACTTTTACTTTCAGTACTTTAATCCTCTGAACCCTAAAACAATCCTGCTGGTTGGAAATGCATCTTATCCATTTTTCTACTTTTATCATATTTTTTAAATAAAAATTGCCAAAAAGACGATTTATCAGAGCCAGAAACTGTAAAAATAGAGCAAATCCTTGGATTTTTTGTACTTTTTGGTAATCCCTAAAATGTCAAATGCAGGTTTTTTTTCAGGAAAATGAGGGAAATCTAAGCTTGAAATCATGATATTTGAAATCAAAATCATTCTAAATGTCTCATTTTAAAATTCTCCTGAAATAAACAACTTGCACTAAACAGACTCTAAAAAACTAGTAAACTAAATTCGGCGCTCTGCACAACAGAGAAGCCATTAGCCACAATGAGACATGTGACAGAAATCTGAGGAATATTCAGCCAAAGTGCTGCTGTGTGTTTACACAGAGTAGATGGGAAACAAATGAAAGTCATTTAGAGATGCTAAATGCAGCACTTCAATTGCAAACTCACTTGTAATTAGTTTTTTTTTTTTTTTTTTACAGTTTTACAGTGTTGTTTTAGGACATTTACTTAAATAACGACTTTTTCAATCATGTGACATATTTATCAGATATCCCTACATCAACATTTTAGTGTGCACTTTAAACCAACTCAGCTTTTCAATGCAAGGTTCACATTTTCTGTTCTTCCATTACCACGTGCAAACCGGCAAGTATAAATATCTGCTCGCTCTACATTTGCTAGTATCTTGCTGGAGGGTCATTGCCATTAATACACTCAAAACATGCTTTGTTAAGCTGCTCTATAAAAGCAAAGGGCACTAACTGCTGCAGAAAACTGTGAAGCAACTTGTTGTTTTTTTTGTTTTTTTTTCATAGATATATATTATCTCTGGTCAAGGCCCAGACAATAATCAGTGCTCTGTTCTGCTGGAACATAAAAGAATCAGACAGCGGAGGAATCGGGACTAACCGCAGACATTTGAGGAAGCCTGTGGAGTTCAGGATGTTGCTTCTCCCCATTTTACTACACGTTGCCAGGTACTCCGAGTACATTTCTGACCGAGACACGGAGCCCTCAGTGTTTGTCTCAAAGTGTGCGTTAAGCCTGTTGGAAAAACACAGAAATCGTGGACAGAGAAGTTTTAATGCAACAAAAAGAAGATACTGACAGGAACTAGAAACATGAGGGGGAAGAAAACCCCACAAACTGTATTTATTCTTCACTTCATGCCTACAGGTGAATGAATCTTACCACTGCAGTGTAAATTTCTCCCCGTCAAGTTCAACAATACCAGGTGGTGGTTGAGTCGACTGAACCGGGACCCTTGTTACTGAGGAGACACAAAGACGAACACTGATGTTACAGAAAGAATCTGTGGAATGGATTTCACGCTAAAAGCTGCACTGCAAAGCAACAGAAAACATTGTCAACTGTTCCCAGCATCTTCAAGTTTGTAGTGTTACCCAGGCTGTCCACTAGATGTCAGCACACTAATAAAAACTTTGCATTACAGTGGAGCACACAGAAAGAATGACACCCCCAAGGTGAGGAAGGTTTTATTGCAATGAAGATTCACCAACTAATTCACACACTCAAGCTTTAATGACTGTTTGTTTTTCCTATAAGACAGAAGCAGGTGGTAACAGATAATTTCTGAAAGGTGCAGAAAACTCAACTACTGGAACCCGAAAGGAGGGATCTCTGTTTGAGCTCCTAGAACGTTATCATGCTAATTTTCTGCTTTGCAACATTTGAACTCTGGTTCGTTGCAAATCGTTGCATCACAGACAGAAAACACAGAATCCCAGTATGGAGTAGTGCTCGGCCAGGGCCATCCTCTTTGATGTGCAGTTGTCTGATCATTAATTACCAAGTTACAGATCTGAAGCCTCTGTATAATGTATAACTGGCGCAGGACAAACCATTTTGATTAAAAATTTCTATGTGGGCTGCTCACATAACAAAATGAAAGGTTGTAAATATTCAGCAGAGCATTTCAGCCGGATCAGTCAAGGACGCAGCGCTGGGCTCTAATAGTGGGATGTTATGTGGCTCAGCAACAGGTGAGTTCCTCGCTGATGAACTGGCAGCGGTTCTTTACTTGTCGTCCACACTTCTTGAAGCTTCAACGTTAGACAGCTTTTAGTTTCTCTGCCACGGACACATGCAGAGTGAAACGCAGACCTTGTTTGACTATTCATTGTGCTGTTTGTTGAATTGATTTGAATTGACTGACCAAGTGCCAGATCTGGGCACAAACAAACATGTGTTTGGTTTCCTGTGGGGTTAATCGTGGTGAAGCTTCACTGTAGTATTTTTAGTTCAGGTTGTTAAGAGCTCATCTAGCTCACACGTACAGTCGACTGGTGTGAGGATTCCTCCGTTACCTTCACTCTCTACTCCGTGACTCACAAACTGACATAGTAATGTTTAGTGGATTTACCAAATGGCGCCTTCATTTGCATCACCTGCATGCCCTTATTTTTTTAAACCTTATTTGCATAAAAATTTCCCTTCTTGTCCTGGTGAGCAAAGTCAGAATAAAGATACTTGTTCTAGGAGTTAGATTTAAATACAGATTTAGACAAAAGTAAATTCTAGATTGTCACGCTTCACATAGTCTCAGAATATATTACTTCAGTGAAAAGGATGTGGTGAAGAATTAGTATGTCTAAGACTTCCTGTGGACATGAACGTTTTCAAACCCTTTTTCCACCAGGGCTGGTTCAGGGACTGTACACAATCTCAAACCAGTTTTTCATGTTTCGACAACCGAAGAACCAGCTGCCAGCGAGGAAAACTGGTTCTACAGTGACCAACACGTTGCTGGTCGACAACAGCTTACTTCATGAGCAGGATTATCATGACCAACAAGACCAACTCAAACTTTGTGACTGTCACTTTTTGGACTGAGGTTGCTTAATCCAGAAGGAGAAGATGAAAAACAAAGAGCTTCAGTATGAATACGTGATCAAAGCTGAAGCGTGTGAAAATCTGATCAGGTCAATACTTGTTGTTTTATTAATGCTAGCTGGTGTAGATAAATGCTGGTGCATAGAGGGGCGTTCAAGGCAACTGACGTGTACCATGTGGTGATAGTAAAACCTCACACAGCAGGAACAATGAGATGATTAATGATCTCATGTGCTTTGGGCTTCATGTGTGACAGAGCACCGCGCTCACTTATCCGTAACGTTGCGACTGCAGTCTTACTGGGTCAAACAAGCACAGGTCTGACACATTTAACTGAATGCAGTTGCATTACCAGATAGGAACGCACAAGCAACATACTTGGAGTTGTGTTAAGCAATTTGGGGAAAACTTTTTCCACATTGCAGCATCAATAATGATCCCAAAACATCCCAGACAGCACAAAAGAGAGTTTGCTGCCAAAATCACATAACTGCTAGCTCATTCACTTTGATCTACAATTTCACATCTACTCCAAACTGAAATGCCCATAAAAACTTAAACACAATGACGACAGAACAGCTCAGATTAATGAGACCCACCGACGTAATCCAGGCTTAGATGAAATGTTTACAGGAGTTTAATTATGACTTATGATTATAAACATATTCCCCACATCAGGACAGGAGGGATCAGGATCTAACAGCGAGTCACACTGTGAACTTTTCTTTACCTCAGACAGGTGAGCTGTCACACAAGCTCACAGGTCACATCATTTCTTTCATAGCAGATTTAGATTCAGTCTTGTTTATTAGTGCATTATTATGTATAATTCATCACATGATGTACTGTCTGATGCTGAGTCTTGATCACTGTGATTGGTATGTCTGAATGAAGCCCTGAGGAATGTCAAAGTGACCTCAGTCTGACTGACAGCATGTGGTCACTGTAACAGACCGATGAGGCCGCAATGCTACACATCCCATGTCTGAAAAGGGCTCATCTATTTCTTTGCACCGTGGTGCTGGACAGACATTCATAATAAACCAGAGGGAGCTTCAATACTGTAACTGCTGGTCAGTGTATACAGTGATGTAGTGACATGGCTCTATGGTGGCTTGCTAGCCTGTAGAAAAGATTCACAAGTTGAACCATCTCCAAACCCGCACTACAGCCAGTCCAGAACTGGCACCCAGTTTGTGGAGATGTGGTATCAGATCATCCAGCACCATGCAGTATCTTTACTACTTCAACTGGTCAGCTCTGTGTCAGAGCATTGCACACTCCTCAAGTCCTAATATATTCATCTCCTGGTCACTTTTCTGGTTGTCTAGCATTGGACAGAATGTATAAATCTTTCAGCGGTGTTAGAAATTCTGCTCCAACAGGTTGAGTCGATGTAAAGACACTCACCCGATGCTGGTGCTCCCTGCACGGCTGCAGGTACCTGCTCTACCAGCTGTGGTCGAACCTCGGCTGCCTGGTCGGCGCTTGCCTGATGCTCGATCAACCGCACCGCCGTCAGGGCGTCGGGTCCAAACGTATGGAGGTCAACAGATACTAACCGCACTAACAGGTCTGGTGAGTGAAAAGGGACGACATAAAGACACACAAAAGGGTCAGCAAAGAAGAACATCATCAAAAAACTCATTATTTCAGGCATTCCTCCAGTAAGAAGCTAAACCAGACAGTGAAAGACTTCAAGGGTAGAAGGAAAGATTAACAGGCAGAAATATTTAAAAGGGAAAGACTAATGTGACAAACATTGCAAGTAGAAGTTACCAATGCTGAGCCGATAGAATGAATCACAAGCTTATTAAACTTCCATGGTTTTACCTAAATGAGTGTGAGAAAACAGCGGATTCATACCTATGCTATGGTCAACAGAAGCGATCTTGCTGCAGGGAATCTCTCCGAGCTGGGCCAGCAGGTACAGCACCTCCAAGGAGGCCATTAGGAGCATGAGGTCAGGCAGGGTGAGGAGCATCATTACCTCCCTGTACGAATCCTGGTCCACGTACTCACAGATTAGCACACCGTTGTCCTCTGCTTTGCTGAGGTTACCCAGGATCTCCATGGCTACAGGGCGCACAAACACGCAGGCTCATTTCACTTAAGATGCCTCACACAGCCTTCTGTACACATTTCATGCACTATAACCTCACAAATACTTCAAGAATGCAAATCGCTCTTGCTAATGACGCCGATTAAAGTCACCGTGATTTCTCTGAACGGTGCGAGCCAGTGAACTCACCTCTCATTTTGAGGAACCGGTCCCTGGACATCAAGCATTTGGTGATGGTGTGAAAGATCAGATGCGTCGTCCGAAAGTCAACGGGGTCCAGCTGGAGCTACAAGAAGTCACACAAGATAAGTACAACGATCCCGCCATCTGGCAAGACCTGCAACATTCATTAAACACATTTTACAGTCCTCCTAAGCACTGAGATTACAGACAGACAGACTCAGACACAAACGCATGACAGTGAGGCATGAAGTTACACAACAGTTCAATAATAAATGGACTGAACCAAACAAAAGCACAACTGGTTACTATATTTAAAAGCAGAGTACAATGCATTGATGTCATGACATGAATGATTTATGTTCTTGTTTGCAACATTTAAGAAACCAGTGCTCATGTAGTCATATTATTTACATGAACAGATTAAACAAGGCAGTGCAGCATGAAATCCAACCGTTCAACTAATGAATCCAAGCCTCTGCTGACTGTATAAAGGGACAGTTTCCAACATAATATGGGCTCCTTCCGAAATGGAAATAACCTCTTTATTTTTGTTGTTGAACCTGAGTTGGAGTTCAGTGTGGGCCTATAACTGCTTGTATTTACGATTATTCTCTACAGTCAAATAAATATGTAAATGTTATTCAGAAAAGCAGACTGCTTGGAAGTGACACATCACACCATCTGTCCTCATTTCTTAAGGAGCTGTACCTACAGCTACGGCTGACTGTGTTCCCAAACATAACACTGATCTGTCCCAAACGAACCCGGCAGACATGTCGACATGTTCTTCAGCAGGAAAATATATTATTTAATCATGAATCCGGCTGAGCTGGGAAGAATGTAAACGTGCCAGACAGCTAACCATTTAGCACATCACGATGCTACTGCTGTCAACAGTCACCATTTGGAAATGATCGGAGTTGGCAGTGACTAGGATGCACATGTTCTGTTATTTATTTAGATGTTCTGCTGGCGGGTCAGCTGGTTAACAGCACAACAACCCTGCCTCCTCTCAGTAACGCCCATCAGAGCTCCAGAGTGCGACTTAACATTTTCATTGGTTGCACTAGTGTGCTTGACATTCAGCAGCTCTGTCTCTGTGTGTAGCGCTATTTCATTTCCAATCCATTCTGTGTTACGGTGCTCCTGCTGCAGCTGATTGCTCTGCTCATCTCTGCTGCTCTGTTCAGCTGCACCGCTGTGCTCTGCGCTTTGACTCACAGGTGCTTCTGTAGTTTGTAGCTTCACTGTAAGTTTGAGTCACTGCACTTCGGCGTTCCATTTCAGCTTCGCGGCGTACAAGCCGAGCGCTGCATATATTAGCGGCATTCGTTCATGCACTTTATTGGTGTTATCACAGTCTGCTAATGGTGTTTACTTTTATTTGGGAGCTTCAGTGCTCTGGCTGCGTCCCGCTGTCACACAGTATAATCGCAGCTCCTCTAATATGCAAGTTGTAAACACTGGTGATGCTGATACAATGTCTGAGCGAAATCACGGGGCATCAGGATAATTGTGGTTCGGCTAGAGGTCAGCGGATCGTCTCATTGTGGAGGGGTAGGTCAAAGACACTGCTGACCACTGCTGAGCTTTGTTTCACCTGACTGATTTGTCATGTCTTCTCTGGTTTGTCGCCTTTCATGGATGTTTGTTCTGCTACTTCTTCTACTTCTTTTGTGTCTCTGTTAATTATGTTTCTTTGTCTCACTTGAACACAGACTTTGGCAGCAACCACACTTGGTTCCATTATTCAATAGATTTGAAATCCCTGTTCAACCAATTATCCGCTGACAATTGTACACCTGGTCGAGGATGAATATATCTGTTTGCCTCGTGTTTTTGTCCGTTTTGATTCTAATGAATACACAGTAGTGTTGAAACATTAGTGTGAAATAAAAGGCTATGAATGAAGCAGTGTGCTCCAGTCCTGCTTTTGCACTCTGGAAATGTGCTGTCTTCAAGCTGAAGCACCCAATACAGCTGCATTTTGCTAGAAGAAGAAGAAGAAGAAGAACCCTGTTTCTACACTGTTGACCAGTCAGTAATAAACCCACCAACTACTCCCCGCTGGCGTCTCCACATCTATTTTTTGCGCACAGCCCTTTCCTGCTATCCTCCTGTGGGAGAGGAGCTGTAGCGGGCAGCTTATTACATGGTGGTTTTCCTTCATCATTTGTCATTGTCAGAATAAGTGGAGATCACCTCGAAGAAATCAGGTGTGTCACGGCATCCTGCTCATAACAACAAGGCTGAAGCCCACTGGTGGCATTTACTATTACAGCACTGAAATGCAGACTGGAACATTTGGTTTGCACCTACATGATGTGCTGCTGCACCTATTGGAGGGGTTTAGGCGCATCAGCACAAACAATGTAAAGTCTGGAACTCTGACAACCTTTCCACTCTTGCATGCAACATTAGAAATGAACAACAATAACAGAGGCAGATTTAACTTTTTTATACTGATGTAAACAAAAGCAGATTTCTATTTTCTATCCAACAACTTCTGATTTTAATAGAGTCATTATTTAAACTAACATGAGTCCTAAATTAACAATGTGTCCCAGTGGATGTGCCATAGAGGTTTCCTTGTTAAACACATAAAACACACCACCACAGACTACTATAACTAATATGCTCCTTGGTTTTAGAAATGACGTTCAGTTACTTGTATAGGAAGTGAGCTACTTGGCTGGACATGCTAAAGATTGCAGCCTGGATTCCTTGTACTTTTGCTCATGTGTTGTTGGTTTTGGAAAGACTAAAGCAGACTCCGCCCACTCACTCACTCAAATACCGAGCATTGCTGTCACTCCAGCGTAATGCACGCTGCTGCAGTGTGGACAAATCCAAAGCCTGACAGACCTGCTGTGCACAGATGCTGCCGCTGCCGCGATTGGCCGACTGCTCCAGACGGGGAAGGGTTTAGCTAACTGTCAAACTGCAATGAATAATGCAAACTAGTTTTTTCCCTCCAAAATGATGCTGATATCACATTAATATTAACTAAACCAACTCTTCTTAAGCTCCATTTCAGACAGTTTTGGGTTGGAAATGACAGTTTACTGCCACAGTAACCTACATTTGGAAGCAAGTTTTTGATTGTTCACTTTAACCGTTTCACTGAACGGAGCCAAATCTATAACACCTGTAAGCTACTTCAAATATAGCAAATGTTTCCTAGATTTAGCATATTGCCACTGATTAAGAGTTTTAACTGAAATCCAAAACAAATCCCCAAAACGGTAACCCCAAACCAGACCTACCTCAGCAGCCACGTTGCCCAACGTGTCCAGTCCGAGCTGTCGGAGTGAGATGAGGTTACAGTGGGCACAGAGCAAAAGGAAGCGCAGGCACGTTCGGTTGGCCGCCAGCAGCTTGACGTTGGCCTCTTCGAAGGAGAGGTTTCGCAGGATAACGGCAATCTGCAGCACCCGCTGGGCCTCCATGTCACTGATACCCGGGTTCCGCGGTGGGTGGAAGAGGCTCTGCCAGCGCTCCTCACACGATGTACCATCTGCAGACAGAACACAGGAGGGACGGCTTAGAGCTCCGTGCTGGAAGAGGCTGTGAGCACATATCGTTCAAATCCAGAAAAAAAACCCTTCACTTTCACTTAATGTTAAAGCCTTTTGTAAAGGGAATATGTCCTTCTTCTCATGCACTCAGGTATTACACCAGGAAACTGAAAAGGAAGCAACAGTAAACACGGTGCGCACACTCGAGCATGTCGCGGCATTTTAGGCGTCAACAAATGCAGTGTGGGAACATAGAGGTGTGTACATCTTTATTGCTTTCTGTGGCTGTTAGCACCAAATGTGTTTACCTTGTGCTGGGTTGCTTTTGTCCCAGATCAGCTCCCTGACTTCAGCGTCCTCCACCACTTGTTTCCAGAACTGTAAATGAACAGAAGCTGTTAGCAGGGCATTTGAATGGATGCTAAGAATTCAAGTGTAACCAGATTCTGCAGTGATGTTTGTTGGGAAAGTCATGTCGATAATCTATCAGACAGCCGACAACAGCTCTGATTAATCTCCAGTTACCACAACATGACGGTAAACACAAGTCACAAACTGAGGTTACAGTGAGGTTAGTCAATCCTACTCACTGTCAAGAGTTCCCTTAAAAATATAACCTTTAGCCCCTGAACACCAAAAACACTGACAGTTTAAAAAAAATTTAAAAAAACATGCTATCTTTAAAAAAACTAAGAAATCTCAGCATTTACTAGCAAGACGCTGTAAAAACAGAAAGACTTGGTGGACTTTGAACTCATTCTATGCTTACAAACGAGATATTTTACAAAAGTCACTTCATTATACATATCTGTTCTCAAAATCAGCAAAAAAATGACTGTTTGCTCTCAAAGGATGCTGGAAAAACTAATCTGCGCTGCTTGGCATAACCATAAAGCAACATCTGACCTGTTAGCACTCGGAAAATGTTGATTCCAGTTTTGCTTTTTTTTTGTAAAATAAATAATCAAAGAAATTCAACTTTTATTTATTTATTTGGTTGGTTTATGGCATTAGAACCATCTCATGCTAGACAAAAAAAACAAACTTTTGAGTTTCTCAACCTCTAGCCATGATGGTGCTGTTTCCATAGAGACGGAGGACTTCATAGTGCATTAAATAATGAGCCCGTAGTGAGGAAAAATGTGAAAGGAGCACAAATTACCCAGACTGCTCTGGGTTCAGAGGGTCAGGTAATAAGATCAGCGCAGAAGTACAATTTGCAACTGAGAATTTCAGGTGTTTTACACTCCTATAGCCTGAAGCGGGGAAGAGGAGCAGGATGTGGATGTCTGGTGTTATTGTGGTCATCTCTGACCATCCCTGGCATCACTTGACTATTGATGGGATTTTCAAGCACCACGTACTGCTCCTGTACTCGTTCATACCTTTAAACGTATGTGCTAAACTGCTGGAATACAATTGAAATCTGGCACCAGCTTTACTTTTTGGCATCTTCAAGCCTTTTGATTCGATGAAAAGTGTTTTTTTAAGCGAGACACTCAATCCTTATTGGATGACTGTGACCTCTCGAGGACTGGTTGTCACAATCATGCCCTTAGGACTGAGGATAAATTAAATACTACATTGCACTATTTTTGACTCACAATGGTCTTTTATGCGTGCATCTTCTATCAACTGATGTGATTTGACCTCAATTCTGTATTAAAGAAGCCTCAGGGAAAACTGCTGTCTGAAGTTCTTCTGTAAGGATTAACTGCTGTATTTCTGCCTGTCGTCACCCTGAACAGATGCTCGTCTCAGGCCACATAAACTTAACATTTTTTAAATAAAAAACACAAATAAAAAAACCAAACATACCCTGACGAAGTCCCGGGAGGTTTTCTCCTTCCAGTCCGTCCCAAATACCCCGGAGAAGCTGCCTAGCGCTGCAAAGATACAAAGGGAGGGTTAGCGGGAGCACCAGAGTTTAGCTCGGTATTAGTTTTCTCTTTTTTCCTTGTTCTTCAATTCCTCCTTGATAAATTATATTTAGGAGGAGCTAAGAAGAGAGAATCTTTGATCCTAGAACAAAGAGGTGAGAAAAGGAAGCAGCAAATTTGGAAAATATTTGCAGAGTTGTAGTCTCAGAATAACTGGCCTTCTGTAGGGCTGCACCAATAAAATAAAAATGAGGTTTTATCAAATAAAGTCATAGTGACTTAAGGCATCTACTGTGGATATTTAAAATTACAGAAAGGTGAATTTTGCTGCACTAAGAGCAGCAGAGACTTCAATGTCCTTGTGTGCTAACTGTTCAGCTTGCAACACAGACTTGTGTAATGAAAAATGAATGTAGCTTGATAGAGAAATCACTTAAATAACTTAAATAACAGTCAAATATGAAATTGCATATGCTTTCTAAATGTGCAGATCTGTGCTGTTTGTTGAATGAAGTGAAACATCAACACATTCCTGCTGTTTGATGTGTGAATGAGAGTTGTCAGCGTGAGTGAGGTTGTGAACGTACAGTCGTCGAAGACGCCGGCGTGTGCCAGCAGCAACGTGACCAGTTTGGGGTCCTTGTCCAGCTGCATGGCGTGCTTGCTCTCATTGGAAAGCAGAGTGCAAACGTTAACAGCAAAGTCCACTTCGTTGGGTAGGCCCGAAAGGAGAGACAGCACCAGTTTGTTGTAGTCGCACGGTGGAACGAAATCCGAAGACAGTCCATAGCTTTGGCGGAGATAGTCTGACGGGGACAAAAACACATCTCACGGTTAGGATGCATGGTATAACATAAAATCAGTAATTTATATCAGTTAGGCAGGACATGCTGTAGATCTGTGAATGTACTATACTATTCAAGTTTGATGTACAAGATCTAGACCTGCAAATATGACCTTAGTGAGGCATTTGTTTAAAATTATCTTGGCTGCAAGTAAGAAAACTATTACAGGAATCTGGCAACAGCCTGAGCCGCCTACATATACCAAAGACTCTACTGAAATCATGAAGGACGTCCGTGTGTCTTAATATATAGAAACCGACTGTTAATGTAATGTTGTAAAAACGGAGGTCAGTCAAATACGTGGATACAAGACGGTAGGGCCACTGAACCCAGGTACTGAATTTTAGTTGAGTTTTTTCGCGGATAAAAGACGAACCAATTACTAATAAATGACTAATAAAAGGAAATCAATGAAGATAAGTTGTTGTTTTTCCAACCGGCTCCCTACATCGTATCCGTTATGCTGTTTTCCTGTTTGTGTGTTTCACCTAATGTAGTTTTTTTTAAGCTAACAAACACCTGTTTGGTTTAAGGCAGCTTCCAGAAAAGCAGCAAACTCTCTCTACATCTACACTGTCAGAATGTTCAACATGCATGTCAGACATGTCTCAAACTAGGGGAAAAGAAAAAAGAAAGAAAGACAGAAAAGCATCTCAGTGCCTGCTGAAGTGTAAGAAATCACAAATATGATGTGAAACATAATCTGCTGTCATGACTACTGACCGTACAAAGAGGGAAATGAAGGACCGGACAAAGACTCGTTCACTGTACTAGAGTTTTTCTAAAGCACTAAGTAATCAACGTAACATGTAACCATCAGCTGAGCGAAGCCCTGAGCCGCGTCGCTCTGTTTTCTGACTGTTTCCTCAGCACACCTTCAGCCAGTTTAGCTCAGATTTATTTTTCCTTTAACTCAGTTTTAAGCAAGCCAAATGGGGCATTAAGCCGTTCACTGAAAGCTGTCTTTAGTGCAAATTAGTTTGATGAGCCGTGTCTTGTCTGACTGAGGAACATGAATGTTCTCTAACTTTTAATTGTGTTTGTGTTTAACTCAGTCAACCTCCATGATGAGCTTTTTATAATTAAAAGACTTCTAATCCGAAATTCTAGCTGTGTGGGAAACGGTCGTGTCTGGAATGTTATTAGTGAGAAGTTCTCCGTGATGGATGATCCACTATGAGAAAGTGCAATCATTTTGTCAACAAAGACTTGAGATTCCTCCCTGCTCTATTGCTTGATTTTCTGCTATCAATCATTTTGTGTGCACTGGAGTCATTTCTCCATACAGTGGATATTTCAATTTGGCGCAGGATCTTTGTAGACTGCTGCCTCTAGAAACCAATCATGCCAGAGAGAGGAGTCCTGCTGAGTGAATTTGATTTCCATGCTGAAAAGGTTTGTGCAGGCAAATGTAATTCAGCTGAGCTGCTATTATAGCGGCAACAGCTCCATTCAAAAGCTGCCTGTCTGTGCTCGTCCTCCAGCACCTGCAGCGAGGCAGCGCCGTGCAGAGGTGCAGAGGACTGATGTACAACATGCCGCTTGACAGACATGGTTTTATGAGCAGAATGAATTAACAGTTGTCGCAGGCCTCAGAGACAACAGGGCAAAGCAGCGCTCAGTGAGAGATTTCCAGAGCAACTGTCAAATAATTAACCATGACTGAGCCTGCCAAGCAATTACAGCACACTTCCAACCTCACTGTCCCACTATGTTTAAAGTCAGAGCTCGAGGTAAAGACGGAGTTAATTTCTGAAAGGTCCATCCTGGAGCTGGACCAACAGGACTGGCTGAGATCAGCTTAATGCACACATGTCTGTATTCAATCAGTAGTCAAGACCATTCAGAAACTGTGTCACCATTGCG